>NW_028122743.1:0-127406 GCF_965194805.1 Balaenoptera borealis | reverse complement strand
ATTCCATCTGTACAGGTAGCAGTACTTCTTTGTCCACCCATCTGTCGGTGGACTTTTTGGTTACTTCCATATCTTGGCTATTGTAATACTATGCAATGTAGATTTGCGTGCCTGTGTCCTTCCAATTCTCTCTTCTTCGTTTATAGGTCTAGGCATAGGTCTGCTAGATCATATGGTAGCTCAATGGTTACCTTTTAAAGGCACCTCTATTCTGTTCTCCTTAGTGGCTCTTTCCAGGTTACGTCCCACTTAAAGTGGAGGGTATGTATTTCTTCCCAGCACCTTCAGCATTTATTCTTTGTAGTTTTTGCTGATGGTTATTCTGAGTGGTGTGAGCTGATACCTCTTTGTGGTTGAATGTGCATGTGTCTCATAATGTGTTGAAATTGAGCTTTAAGACATGTCCTTTTAATTTTTCCAGCTGTGATTAGAGCTTATTTCTTCAAAGTGTTTTCTTAAAGTATGTGTCACCATTTGAAATAGTTTGGCCATTATCTCCCTCAAGACATTTTGAGGGCAGGTTTCATTTACAGCCCTGAAGTACTTGTTCATATGAAGTGACCATTAGCTCAGGCTTTAAACCTGCTTTTGCAGGTAATGGCCAGAGAGCGGCAGCCTTTCTACGTTCCCCATGCTGGTACTAGGGAAACAGACCTACCGGCCAGTGGTGTTCTTCGGTTATAAATTAGAGTGCAATGTGCCCGGATAAACCCACAAATGTTGATGTCTCCTTGCTTTTGTTTGTTTTTAATTCAATTTATATTTATTATTAGAGTAATATTCCATTGTGTACGTGGACCACTTCTTCTTGGTGCATTCCTCGGTTGATGGACATTTTCATTGCTTCCAAGTGCTGGCTATGGTAAATATTGCTGGCGTACAGGTTTGCCAGCCTGTGATTTTTGATTCTCATTTTCTCAGGTGATAGGCCAAGCAGTGGTTGTGATTGATTGACTGGTAGCTCAATGTTTCCCTTTTCAAAGCACCTACGTTGTGTTTTCATTAGTGGCTCTTTACATGCCCCCCCTTACAACCGAGGGTACGCATTTCTCCACACTCCCTTCACCGTTTATTTTTGGCAGCATTTTTCCTAATGGCCATTCTGATTGCTGTGAGCTGATAGGTTTTTGTAATATGGGTATGCATGACATTAAAATTTTTAAATTCATCATATTCCTACGCCTTTTTCTTTTCTCTTAAAAGAAAAAAACCGTAAGTATAATACAGCTCTTGAAATTGACTTCTTCGAAGGTTGCCCTCTTTTGAATTTTTTGGTCGATTTTTGACCCCAGAAATTTTTTGGAGGGCAGGTGTCATTTACAGAACTGCAAGTTGGTGAAAATTTAGTGACCTTTTGCAGTGGGTTCAAAGCTGCTGTTGTGGGAAACGTCCACAAGGAGGTAGCTTTTCTCCATTCCCCAATCTGGGTACTAGGGCAGCAGAGCCCTTCTGGAAGTCATTGTCCTAGGTTATAAATTAGAATGGAATTTGCCAGGAGAAATCCCCATAAGTTTATGTCTCATTACTTCTTCTTGGTTTTTAAAATTTTTTTAATCTGGGTAAAGTTTAGAATATTGTTTGTCCTAGGTGTACACCATCTGGTCCATTTGTACATTATGTATGTCTATTAATGTACAGATCCTCTTCCCATGTAAAATATTACAGTGTTCCATCGACCTCCCTTGCTATATGTTCGGTCTTTTTGATACATGTATATAATATGTATTTGTATATGTATAGTAACACTAATCCTCATTTCTCAATTTCCCCCCTCCTTTCCTTTTAGATGAGCATAGTTTGTTTTGTTTTCTAAGCCTGTGAGTGTCTTTCTCTTTGGAAATATGTTCATCTGTGTCAGTTATTAGATAATGCCATAAGTGATAATATAGGCTATAGGTCTTTTGCTTTCCGACCTACTTCATGTTTTGTGATTATCTCCAGGCTCATCTGTGGTGCCTCAAAGAGCAGCGCTTCAGTGTTTTCCATGGCTAATATTCCATTGTGTACATGGACCACTTCTTCTTGGTGCATTCCTCTGTTGATGGACATTTTCCTTGCTTCCAAGTGTTGCCTATGGTAAATATTGCTGGAGGGCAGGATTGCCAGCCTGTGATTTGTGATTTTCATTTTCTCAGGTGATAGACCCAGCAGTGGTTATGATTGATTGACTGGTATGGTAGCTCAACGTTTACCTTTTCAAGGCACCTCAATTGTGCTTTCATTAGTGGCTCTTACCACGTCCCCCTTAGAATCGAGGGTACGCACTTCTCCACAATCACGTCAGCATTTCTTGTTTGCAGCATATTTGTTGATGGCCATTCTGACTGGTGTGAGCTGATAGGTGTTTGTAATTTGGGTTTACATGTCTGTAAAAATTCCTACAATTCATCATTTTTCCACGCCTTTTTCTTTTCTGTTAAAAGAAAAAAGAACAAAAGTGTGAGTATAATATACCTCTTCAAATTTTCTTTTTGGAAGGTTGCACTCTAGAATTTTTTGGTCGATTTTCGACCTCAGTATTTTTTGGAGGGCAGGTGTCATTTACAGACCTGCAATTGGTGAATATTTAGTGACCTTTTGCAGTGGGTTTAAAACTGCTGTGGTGGGAAACGGCCACAAGGATGCAGCATTTCTCCATTCCCAAATCTGGGTACTAGGGCAGCAGAGCCGTTCTGGAAGTCGTTTGCCTAGGTTGTAAATTTGAATGGAATGTGCCCGGAAACCCCCCCATAAGTTTATGTCTCATTACTCCTAGTTCGTTGTTTTAATTTTTTCAATTGGGGTAATGGTTAGAATGTTGCTTGTCCAAGGTGTACACACTCTGGTTCATCTACATATTCTATATACCTATTTATGTAGAGATCCTCTTCCCCTGTAAATTATTACAGAGTGTTCCGTAAACCTTCCTTGCTATATGGTCGGTCTTTTTGATATATGTATATAATATGTATTTGTATACATATGGTAACGCTAATCTTCATTTATCCATTCCCCCCACCTTTCCTTTTAGATAAGCATAGTTTTTTTTTAATAAGTCTGTGATTGACTTTCTCTGTGGAAATATGTTCATTTGTGTCAGTTATTAGATAACGCCTATAAGTGATATCATAGGATATAGGACTTCTGCTTTCCGACTTACCTCATGTTCTGTGATTATCTCCAAGATCATCTATGGTGCCTCAAAGAGCAGTGTTTCATTGTTTTCCATGGCTAGTATTCATTGTGTACATGGACCACTTCTTCTTTATCCTTTCATCTGTTGATGGACATTTTGGTTGCTTCACTGTCTTGTCTATGGTGAATAAGGCTGCAGTGCAGCTTTTGCAGCCCGGGTCTTCTTCATTCTGGTCTTCTCAGGTGAGAGGCCCATTGGTGCGCCTGCTGGATTGAATGGTACCTCAATTTTTCCTTTTCAACGCAGCTCCTTTCTGTTCTCATTATTAGCGTTTAACCCTTTGGCATCTCACCAGCAGCTAGAGGGTACACAGTTCTCTAAAACCTCTTCAGCATTTATTGTTTGTAGACTTTTTGCCAATGGTCAGTCGACTGGTGTGAGTTGAAAACTTTTTGTAGATTAGATTGCATGAGTCTAATACTTCCTGAGGTGGAGCTTTTATCCATTTTCCTTTCTTTAAAAAGAGAGTGAGTAAAACTTACCTCTTCATACTATCTTCTTGAAAATTTGGCCTGTTTTGAATTTTTTGTATCCATTCCCTACCTCAGCACAATTTTGAGGGCAGGTGTCCTTTACAGCCCTGAGTCCTTGTGAATGGTAAGTGACCATTAGCTGTGGGTTAAAAGCTGCTCTTGCGGGAATCGGCCACAAGGCGGCAGCATTTCTCCTTTACCAAATCTGGTTTCTAGGGCAACAGAGCCTTACTGGAAGTGGTGTTCTAGGTTGTAAATTAGAATGGAATGTGCGAGGAAAAAGCCCTTTAAGTTTATGTCTCATTACTTCTTGTTGGTATTTTGAACTTAATTTTTATTTCTTATCACAGCAAACTTGATTACAATGTTTTGTTTGTTCTAGGTGTGCAAGATGTGGTTCTTTCACACATATGCATATATCTATTCTTCGGATCCTTTTCCCATGTAGGTTATGACACAATGTTGAGTAGTCTTCTCTTGGTATTGCGTAGGTCTTTGGTGATTATATATTTCACATGTGTTTGTATCTCTCTGTTAACCTCAATATGGTAATGTATCCAATCCTCACACCTTTCCATTTGGTGAACCATAAGTTTTTTTAATGAATCTATGATAGTGTTTCTCTGTGGAAATATCTTTGTTTGTATCATTTTTTAGGTAACACCTATATGTGATATGATAGGATATGTGTCTTTCGCTTTCTCACTTACTCCAAGTTGCGTGATTACTTCTAGACTCATCTATGGTGCTGCAAATGGCATTGTTTCATTTTTTCACTAGCTCTTATTCCATCTGTACAGGTAGCAGTACTTCTTTGTCCACCCATCTGTCGGTGGACTTTTTGGTTACTTCCATATCTTGGCTATTGTAATACTATGCAATGTAGATTTGCGTGCCTGTGTCCTTCCAATTCTCTCTTCTTCGTTTATAGGTCTAGGCATAGGTCTGCTAGATCATATGGTAGCTCAATGGTTACCTTTTAAAGGCACCTCTATTCTGTTCTCCTTAGTGGCTCTTTCCAGGTTACGTCCCACTTAAAGTGGAGGGTATGTATTTCTTCCCAGCACCTTCAGCATTTATTCTTTGTAGTTTTTGCTGATGGTTATTCTGAGTGGTGTGAGCTGATACCTCTTTGTGGTTGAATGTGCATGTGTCTCATAATGTGTTGAAATTGAGCTTTAAGACATGTCCTTTTAATTTTTCCAGCTGTGATTAGAGCTTATTTCTTCAAAGTGTTTTCTTAAAGTATGTGTCACCATTTGAAATAGTTTGGCCATTATCTCCCTCAAGACATTTTGAGGGCAGGTTTCATTTACAGCCCTGAAGTACTTGTTCATATGAAGTGACCATTAGCTCAGGCTTTAAACCTGCTTTTGCAGGTAATGGCCAGAGAGCGGCAGCCTTTCTACGTTCCCCATGCTGGTACTAGGGAAACAGACCTACCGGCCAGTGGTGTTCTTCGGTTATAAATTAGAGTGCAATGTGCCCGGATAAACCCACAAATGTTGATGTCTCCTTGCTTTTGTTTGTTTTTAATTCAATTTATATTTATTATTAGAGTAATATTCCATTGTGTACGTGGACCACTTCTTCTTGGTGCATTCCTCGGTTGATGGACATTTTCATTGCTTCCAAGTGCTGGCTATGGTAAATATTGCTGGCGTACAGGTTTGCCAGCCTGTGATTTTTGATTCTCATTTTCTCAGGTGATAGGCCAAGCAGTGGTTGTGATTGATTGACTGGTAGCTCAATGTTTCCCTTTTCAAAGCACCTACGTTGTGTTTTCATTAGTGGCTCTTTACATGCCCCCCCTTACAACCGAGGGTACGCATTTCTCCACACTCCCTTCACCGTTTATTTTTGGCAGCATTTTTCCTAATGGCCATTCTGATTGCTGTGAGCTGATAGGTTTTTGTAATATGGGTATGCATGACATTAAAATTTTTAAATTCATCATATTCCTACGCCTTTTTCTTTTCTCTTAAAAGAAAAAAACCGTAAGTATAATACAGCTCTTGAAATTGACTTCTTCGAAGGTTGCCCTCTTTTGAATTTTTTGGTCGATTTTTGACCCCAGAAATTTTTTGGAGGGCAGGTGTCATTTACAGAACTGCAAGTTGGTGAAAATTTAGTGACCTTTTGCAGTGGGTTCAAAGCTGCTGTTGTGGGAAACGTCCACAAGGAGGTAGCTTTTCTCCATTCCCCAATCTGGGTACTAGGGCAGCAGAGCCCTTCTGGAAGTCATTGTCCTAGGTTATAAATTAGAATGGAATTTGCCAGGAGAAATCCCCATAAGTTTATGTCTCATTACTTCTTCTTGGTTTTTAAAATTTTTTTAATCTGGGTAAAGTTTAGAATATTGTTTGTCCTAGGTGTACACCATCTGGTCCTTTTGTACATTATGTATGTCTATTAATGTACAGATCCTCTTCCCATGTAAAATATTACAGTGTTCCATCGACCTCCCTTGCTATATGTTCGGTCTTTTTGATACATGTATATAATATGTATTTGTATATGTATAGTAACACTAATCCTCATTTCTCAATTTCCCCCCTCCTTTCCTTTTAGATGAGCATAGTTTGTTTTGTTTTCTAAGCCTGTGAGTGTCTTTCTCTTTGGAAATATGTTCATCTGTGTCAGTTATTAGATAATGCCATAAGTGATAATATAGGCTATAGGTCTTTTGCTTTCCGACCTACTTCATGTTTTGTGATTATCTCCAGGCTCATCTGTGGTGCCTCAAAGAGCAGCGCTTCAGTGTTTTCCATGGCTAATATTCCATTGTGTACATGGACCACTTCTTCTTGGTGCATTCCTCTGTTGATGGACATTTTCCTTGCTTCCAAGTGTTGCCTATGGTAAATATTGCTGGAGGGCAGGATTGCCAGCCTGTGATTTTTGATTTTCATTTTCTCAGGTGATAGACCCAGCAGTGGTTATGATTGATTGACTGGTATGGTAGCTCAACGTTTACCTTTTCAAGGCACCTCAATTGTGCTTTCATTAGTGGCTCTTACCACGTCCCCCTTAGAATCGAGGGTACGCACTTCTCCACAATCACGTCAGCATTTCTTGTTTGCAGCATATTTGTTGATGGCCATTCTGACTGGTGTGAGCTGATAGGTGTTTGTAATTTGGGTTTACATGTCTGTAAAAATTCCTACAATTCATCATTTTTCCACGCCTTTTTCTTTTCTGTTAAAAGAAAAAAGAACAAAAGTGTGAGTATAATATACCTCTTCAAATTTTCTTTTTGGAAGGTTGCACTCTAGAATTTTTTGGTCGATTTTCGACCTCAGTATTTTTTGGAGGGCAGGTGTCATTTACAGACCTGCAATTGGTGAATATTTAGTGACCTTTTGCAGTGGGTTTAAAGCTGCTGTGGTGGGAAACGGCCACAAGGATGCAGCATTTCTCCATTCCCAAATCTGGGTACTAGGGCAGCAGAGCCGTTCTGGAAGTCGTTTGCCTAGGTTGTAAATTTGAATGGAATGTGCCCGGAAAACCCCCCATAAGTTTATGTCTCATTACTCCTAGTTCGTTGTTTTAATTTTTTCAATTGGGGTAATGGTTAGAATGTTGCTTGTCCAAGGTGTACACACTCTGGTTCATCTACATATTCTATATACCTATTTATGTAGAGATCCTCTTCCCCTGTAAATTATTACAGAGTGTTCCGTAAACCTTCCTTGCTATATGGTCGGTCTTTTTGATATATGTATATAATATGTATTTGTATACATATGGTAACGCTAATCTTCATTTATCCATTCCCCCCACCTTTCCTTTTAGGTAAGCATAGTTTTTTTTTAATAAGTCTGTGATTGACTTTCTCTGTGGAAATATGTTCATTTGTGTCAGTTATTAGATAACGCCTATAAGTGATATCATAGGATATAGGACTTCTGCTTTCCGACTTACCTCATGTTCTGTGATTATCTCCAAGATCATCTATGGTGCCTCAAAGAGCAGTGTTTCATTGTTTTCCATGGCTAGTATTCATTGTGTACATGGACCTCTTCTTCTTTATCCTTTCATCTGTTGATGGACATTTTGGTTGCTTCACTGTCTTGTCTATGGTGAATAAGGCTGCAGTGCAGCTTTTGCAGCCCGGGTCTTCTTCATTCTGGTCTTCTCAGGTGAGAGGCCCATTGGTGCGCCTGCTGGATTGAATGGTACCTCAATTTTTCCTTTTCAACGCAGCTCCTTTCTGTTCTCATTATTAGCGTTTAACCCTTTTGCATCTCACCAGCAGCTAGAGGGTACACAGTTCTCTAAAACCTCTTCAGCATTTATTGTTTGTAGACTTTTTGCCAATGGTCAGTCGACTGGTGTGAGTTGAAAACTTTTTGTAGATTAGATTGCATGAGTCTAATACTTCCTGAGGTGGAGCTTTTATCCATTTTCCTTTCTTTAAAAAGAGAGTGAGTAAAACTTACCTCTTCATACTATCTTCTTGAAAATTTGGCCTGTTTTGAATTTTTTGTATCCATTCCCTACCTCAGCACAATTTTGAGGGCAGGTGTCCTTTACAGCCCTGAGTCCTTGTGAATGGTAAGTGACCATTAGCTGTGGGTTAAAAGCTGCTCTTGCGGGAATCGGCCACAAGGCGGCAGCATTTCTCCTTTACCAAATCTGGTTTCTAGGGCAACAGAGCCTTACTGGAAGTGGTGTTCTAGGTTGTAAATTAGAATGGAATGTGCGAGGAAAAAGCCCTTTAAGTTTATGTCTCATTACTTCTTGTTGGTATTTTGAACTTAATTTTTATTTCTTATCACAGCAAACTTGATTACAATGTTTTGTTTGTTCTAGGTGTGCAAGATGTGGTTCTTTCACACATATGCATATATCTATTCTTCGGATCCTTTTCCCATGTAGGTTATGACACAATGTTGAGTAGTCTTCTCTTGGTATTGCGTAGGTCTTTGGTGATTATATATTTCACATGTGTTTGTATCTCTCTGTTAACCTCAATATGGTAATGTATCCAATCCTCACACCTTTCCATTTGGTGAACCATAAGTTTTTTTAATGAATCTATGATAGTGTTTCTCTGTGGAAATATCTTTGTTTGTATCATTTTTTAGGTAACACCTATATGTGATATGATAGGATATGTGTCTTTCGCTTTCTCACTTACTCCAAGTTGCGTGATTACTTCTAGACTCATCTATGGTGCTGCAAATGGCATTGTTTCATTTTTTCACTAGCTCTTATTCCATCTGTACAGGTAGCAGTACTTCTTTGTCCACCCATCTGTCGGTGGACTTTTTGGTTACTTCCATATCTTGGCTATTGTAATACTATGCAATGTAGATTTGCGTGCCTGTGTCCTTCCAATTCTCTCTTCTTCGTTTATAGGTCTAGGCATAGGTCTGCTAGATCATATGGTAGCTCAATGGTTACCTTTTAAAGGCACCTCTATTCTGTTCTCCTTAGTGGCTCTTTCCAGGTTACGTCCCACTTAAAGTGGAGGGTATGTATTTCTTCCCAGCACCTTCAGCATTTATTCTTTGTAGTTTTTGCTGATGGTTATTCTGAGTGGTGTGAGCTGATACCTCTTTGTGGTTGAATGTGCATGTGTCTCATAATGTGTTGAAATTGAGCTTTAAGACATGTCCTTTTAATTTTTCCAGCTGTGATTAGAGCTTATTTCTTCAAAGTGTTTTCTTAAAGTATGTGTCACCATTTGAAATAGTTTGGCCATTATCTCCCTCAAGACATTTTGAGGGCAGGTTTCATTTACAGCCCTGAAGTACTTGTTCATATGAAGTGACCATTAGCTCAGGCTTTAAACCTGCTTTTGCAGGTAATGGCCAGAGAGCGGCAGCCTTTCTACGTTCCCCATGCTGGTACTAGGGAAACAGACCTACCGGCCAGTGGTGTTCTTCGGTTATAAATTAGAGTGCAATGTGCCCGGATAAACCCACAAATGTTGATGTCTCCTTGCTTTTGTTTGTTTTTAATTCAATTTATATTTATTATTAGAGTAATATTCCATTGTGTACGTGGACCACTTCTTCTTGGTGCATTCCTCGGTTGATGGACATTTTCATTGCTTCCAAGTGCTGGCTATGGTAAATATTGCTGGCGTACAGGTTTGCCAGCCTGTGATTTTTGATTCTCATTTTCTCAGGTGATAGGCCAAGCAGTGGTTGTGATTGATTGACTGGTAGCTCAATGTTTCCCTTTTCAAAGCACCTACGTTGTGTTTTCATTAGTGGCTCTTTACATGCCCCCCCTTACAACCGAGGGTACGCATTTCTCCACACTCCCTTCACCGTTTATTTTTGGCAGCATTTTTCCTAATGGCCATTCTGATTGCTGTGAGCTGATAGGTTTTTGTAATATGGGTATGCATGACATTAAAATTTTTAAATTCATCATATTCCTACGCCTTTTTCTTTTCTCTTAAAAGAAAAAAACCGTAAGTATAATACAGCTCTTGAAATTGACTTCTTCGAAGGTTGCCCTCTTTTGAATTTTTTGGTCGATTTTTGACCCCAGAAATTTTTTGGAGGGCAGGTGTCATTTACAGAACTGCAAGTTGGTGAAAATTTAGTGACCTTTTGCAGTGGGTTCAAAGCTGCTGTTGTGGGAAACGTCCACAAGGAGGTAGCTTTTCTCCATTCCCCAATCTGGGTACTAGGGCAGCAGAGCCCTTCTGGAAGTCATTGTCCTAGGTTATAAATTAGAATGGAATTTGCCAGGAGAAATCCCCATAAGTTTATGTCTCATTACTTCTTCTTGGTTTTTAAAATTTTTTTAATCTGGGTAAAGTTTAGAATATTGTTTGTCCTAGGTGTACACCATCTGGTCCATTTGTACATTATGTATGTCTATTAATGTACAGATCCTCTTCCCATGTAAAATATTACAGTGTTCCATCGACCTCCCTTGCTATATGTTCGGTCTTTTTGATACATGTATATAATATGTATTTGTATATGTATAGTAACACTAATCCTCATTTCTCAATTTCCCCCCTCCTTTCCTTTTAGATGAGCATAGTTTGTTTTGTTTTCTAAGCCTGTGAGTGTCTTTCTCTTTGGAAATATGTTCATCTGTGTCAGTTATTAGATAATGCCATAAGTGATAATATAGGCTATAGGTCTTTTGCTTTCCGACCTACTTCATGTTTTGTGATTATCTCCAGGCTCATCTGTGGTGCCTCAAAGAGCAGCGCTTCAGTGTTTTCCATGGCTAATATTCCATTGTGTACATGGACCACTTCTTCTTGGTGCATTCCTCTGTTGATGGACATTTTCCTTGCTTCCAAGTGTTGCCTATGGTAAATATTGCTGGAGGGCAGGATTGCCAGCCTGTGATTTGTGATTTTCATTTTCTCAGGTGATAGACCCAGCAGTGGTTATGATTGATTGACTGGTATGGTAGCTCAACGTTTACCTTTTCAAGGCACCTCAATTGTGCTTTCATTAGTGGCTCTTACCACGTCCCCCTTAGAATCGAGGGTACGCACTTCTCCACAATCACGTCAGCATTTCTTGTTTGCAGCATATTTGTTGATGGCCATTCTGACTGGTGTGAGCTGATAGGTGTTTGTAATTTGGGTTTACATGTCTGTAAAAATTCCTACAATTCATCATTTTTCCACGCCTTTTTCTTTTCTGTTAAAAGAAAAAAGAACAAAAGTGTGAGTATAATATACCTCTTCAAATTTTCTTTTTGGAAGGTTGCACTCTAGAATTTTTTGGTCGATTTTCGACCTCAGTATTTTTTGGAGGGCAGGTGTCATTTACAGACCTGCAATTGGTGAATATTTAGTGACCTTTTGCAGTGGGTTTAAAACTGCTGTGGTGGGAAACGGCCACAAGGATGCAGCATTTCTCCATTCCCAAATCTGGGTACTAGGGCAGCAGAGCCGTTCTGGAAGTCGTTTGCCTAGGTTGTAAATTTGAATGGAATGTGCCCGGAAACCCCCCCATAAGTTTATGTCTCATTACTCCTAGTTCGTTGTTTTAATTTTTTCAATTGGGGTAATGGTTAGAATGTTGCTTGTCCAAGGTGTACACACTCTGGTTCATCTACATATTCTATATACCTATTTATGTAGAGATCCTCTTCCCCTGTAAATTATTACAGAGTGTTCCGTAAACCTTCCTTGCTATATGGTCGGTCTTTTTGATATATGTATATAATATGTATTTGTATACATATGGTAACGCTAATCTTCATTTATCCATTCCCCCCACCTTTCCTTTTAGATAAGCATAGTTTTTTTTTAATAAGTCTGTGATTGACTTTCTCTGTGGAAATATGTTCATTTGTGTCAGTTATTAGATAACGCCTATAAGTGATATCATAGGATATAGGACTTCTGCTTTCCGACTTACCTCATGTTCTGTGATTATCTCCAAGATCATCTATGGTGCCTCAAAGAGCAGTGTTTCATTGTTTTCCATGGCTAGTATTCATTGTGTACATGGACCACTTCTTCTTTATCCTTTCATCTGTTGATGGACATTTTGGTTGCTTCACTGTCTTGTCTATGGTGAATAAGGCTGCAGTGCAGCTTTTGCAGCCCGGGTCTTCTTCATTCTGGTCTTCTCAGGTGAGAGGCCCATTGGTGCGCCTGCTGGATTGAATGGTACCTCAATTTTTCCTTTTCAACGCAGCTCCTTTCTGTTCTCATTATTAGCGTTTAACCCTTTGGCATCTCACCAGCAGCTAGAGGGTACACAGTTCTCTAAAACCTCTTCAGCATTTATTGTTTGTAGACTTTTTGCCAATGGTCAGTCGACTGGTGTGAGTTGAAAACTTTTTGTAGATTAGATTGCATGAGTCTAATACTTCCTGAGGTGGAGCTTTTATCCATTTTCCTTTCTTTAAAAAGAGAGTGAGTAAAACTTACCTCTTCATACTATCTTCTTGAAAATTTGGCCTGTTTTGAATTTTTTGTATCCATTCCCTACCTCAGCACAATTTTGAGGGCAGGTGTCCTTTACAGCCCTGAGTCCTTGTGAATGGTAAGTGACCATTAGCTGTGGGTTAAAAGCTGCTCTTGCGGGAATCGGCCACAAGGCGGCAGCATTTCTCCTTTACCAAATCTGGTTTCTAGGGCAACAGAGCCTTACTGGAAGTGGTGTTCTAGGTTGTAAATTAGAATGGAATGTGCGAGGAAAAAGCCCTTTAAGTTTATGTCTCATTACTTCTTGTTGGTATTTTGAACTTAATTTTTATTTCTTATCACAGCAAACTTGATTACAATGTTTTGTTTGTTCTAGGTGTGCAAGATGTGGTTCTTTCACACATATGCATATATCTATTCTTCGGATCCTTTTCCCATGTAGGTTATGACACAATGTTGAGTAGTCTTCTCTTGGTATTGCGTAGGTCTTTGGTGATTATATATTTCACATGTGTTTGTATCTCTCTGTTAACCTCAATATGGTAATGTATCCAATCCTCACACCTTTCCATTTGGTGAACCATAAGTTTTTTTAATGAATCTATGATAGTGTTTCTCTGTGGAAATATCTTTGTTTGTATCATTTTTTAGGTAACACCTATATGTGATATGATAGGATATGTGTCTTTCGCTTTCTCACTTACTCCAAGTTGCGTGATTACTTCTAGACTCATCTATGGTGCTGCAAATGGCATTGTTTCATTTTTTCACTAGCTCTTATTCCATCTGTACAGGTAGCAGTACTTCTTTGTCCACCCATCTGTCGGTGGACTTTTTGGTTACTTCCATATCTTGGCTATTGTAATACTATGCAATGTAGATTTGCGTGCCTGTGTCCTTCCAATTCTCTCTTCTTCGTTTATAGGTCTAGGCATAGGTCTGCTAGATCATATGGTAGCTCAATGGTTACCTTTTAAAGGCACCTCTATTCTGTTCTCCTTAGTGGCTCTTTCCAGGTTACGTCCCACTTAAAGTGGAGGGTATGTATTTCTTCCCAGCACCTTCAGCATTTATTCTTTGTAGTTTTTGCTGATGGTTATTCTGAGTGGTGTGAGCTGATACCTCTTTGTGGTTGAATGTGCATGTGTCTCATAATGTGTTGAAATTGAGCTTTAAGACATGTCCTTTTAATTTTTCCAGCTGTGATTAGAGCTTATTTCTTCAAAGTGTTTTCTTAAAGTATGTGTCACCATTTGAAATAGTTTGGCCATTATCTCCCTCAAGACATTTTGAGGGCAGGTTTCATTTACAGCCCTGAAGTACTTGTTCATATGAAGTGACCATTAGCTCAGGCTTTAAACCTGCTTTTGCAGGTAATGGCCAGAGAGCGGCAGCCTTTCTACGTTCCCCATGCTGGTACTAGGGAAACAGACCTACCGGCCAGTGGTGTTCTTCGGTTATAAATTAGAGTGCAATGTGCCCGGATAAACCCACAAATGTTGATGTCTCCTTGCTTTTGTTTGTTTTTAATTCAATTTATATTTATTATTAGAGTAATATTCCATTGTGTACGTGGACCACTTCTTCTTGGTGCATTCCTCGGTTGATGGACATTTTCATTGCTTCCAAGTGCTGGCTATGGTAAATATTGCTGGCGTACAGGTTTGCCAGCCTGTGATTTTTGATTCTCATTTTCTCAGGTGATAGGCCAAGCAGTGGTTGTGATTGATTGACTGGTAGCTCAATGTTTCCCTTTTCAAAGCACCTACGTTGTGTTTTCATTAGTGGCTCTTTACATGCCCCCCCTTACAACCGAGGGTACGCATTTCTCCACACTCCCTTCACCGTTTATTTTTGGCAGCATTTTTCCTAATGGCCATTCTGATTGCTGTGAGCTGATAGGTTTTTGTAATATGGGTATGCATGACATTAAAATTTTTAAATTCATCATATTCCTACGCCTTTTTCTTTTCTCTTAAAAGAAAAAAACCGTAAGTATAATACAGCTCTTGAAATTGACTTCTTCGAAGGTTGCCCTCTTTTGAATTTTTTGGTCGATTTTTGACCCCAGAAATTTTTTGGAGGGCAGGTGTCATTTACAGAACTGCAAGTTGGTGAAAATTTAGTGACCTTTTGCAGTGGGTTCAAAGCTGCTGTTGTGGGAAACGTCCACAAGGAGGTAGCTTTTCTCCATTCCCCAATCTGGGTACTAGGGCAGCAGAGCCCTTCTGGAAGTCATTGTCCTAGGTTATAAATTAGAATGGAATTTGCCAGGAGAAATCCCCATAAGTTTATGTCTCATTACTTCTTCTTGGTTTTTAAAATTTTTTTAATCTGGGTAAAGTTTAGAATATTGTTTGTCCTAGGTGTACACCATCTGGTCCTTTTGTACATTATGTATGTCTATTAATGTACAGATCCTCTTCCCATGTAAAATATTACAGTGTTCCATCGACCTCCCTTGCTATATGTTCGGTCTTTTTGATACATGTATATAATATGTATTTGTATATGTATAGTAACACTAATCCTCATTTCTCAATTTCCCCCCTCCTTTCCTTTTAGATGAGCATAGTTTGTTTTGTTTTCTAAGCCTGTGAGTGTCTTTCTCTTTGGAAATATGTTCATCTGTGTCAGTTATTAGATAATGCCATAAGTGATAATATAGGCTATAGGTCTTTTGCTTTCCGACCTACTTCATGTTTTGTGATTATCTCCAGGCTCATCTGTGGTGCCTCAAAGAGCAGCGCTTCAGTGTTTTCCATGGCTAATATTCCATTGTGTACATGGACCACTTCTTCTTGGTGCATTCCTCTGTTGATGGACATTTTCCTTGCTTCCAAGTGTTGCCTATGGTAAATATTGCTGGAGGGCAGGATTGCCAGCCTGTGATTTTTGATTTTCATTTTCTCAGGTGATAGACCCAGCAGTGGTTATGATTGATTGACTGGTATGGTAGCTCAACGTTTACCTTTTCAAGGCACCTCAATTGTGCTTTCATTAGTGGCTCTTACCACGTCCCCCTTAGAATCGAGGGTACGCACTTCTCCACAATCACGTCAGCATTTCTTGTTTGCAGCATATTTGTTGATGGCCATTCTGACTGGTGTGAGCTGATAGGTGTTTGTAATTTGGGTTTACATGTCTGTAAAAATTCCTACAATTCATCATTTTTCCACGCCTTTTTCTTTTCTGTTAAAAGAAAAAAGAACAAAAGTGTGAGTATAATATACCTCTTCAAATTTTCTTTTTGGAAGGTTGCACTCTAGAATTTTTTGGTCGATTTTCGACCTCAGTATTTTTTGGAGGGCAGGTGTCATTTACAGACCTGCAATTGGTGAATATTTAGTGACCTTTTGCAGTGGGTTTAAAGCTGCTGTGGTGGGAAACGGCCACAAGGATGCAGCATTTCTCCATTCCCAAATCTGGGTACTAGGGCAGCAGAGCCGTTCTGGAAGTTGTTTGCCTAGGTTGTAAATTTGAATGGAATGTGCCCGGAAACCCCCCATAAGTTTATGTCTCATTACTCCTAGTTCGTTGTTTTAATTTTTTCAATTGGGGTAATGGTTAGAATGTTGCTTGTCCAAGGTGTACACACTCTGGTTCATCTACATATTCTATATACCTATTTATGTAGAGATCCTCTTCCCCTGTAAATTATTACAGAGTGTTCCGTAAACCTTCCTTGCTATATGGTCGGTCTTTTTGATATATGTATATAATATGTATTTGTATACATATGGTAACGCTAATCTTCATTTATCCATTCCCCCCACCTTTCCTTTTAGATAAGCATAGTTTTTTTTAATAAGTCTGTGATTGACTTTCTCTGTGGAAATATGTTCATTTGTGTCAGTTATTAGATAACGCCTATAAGTGATATCATAGGATATAGGACTTTTGCTTTCCGACTTACCTCATGTTCTGTGATTATCTCCAAGATCATCTATGGTGCCTCAAAGAGCAGTGTTTCATTCTTTTCCATGGCTAGTATTCATTGTGTACATGGACCACTTCTTCTTTATCCTTTCATCTGTTGATGGACATTTTGGTTGCTTCACTGTCTTGTCTATGGTGAATAAGGCTGCAGTGCAGCTTTTGCAGCCCGGGTCTTCTTCATTCTGGTCTTCTCAGGTGAGAGGCCCATTGGTGCGCCTGCTGGATTGAATGGTACCTCAATTTTTCCTTTTCAACGCAGCTCCTTTCTGTTCTCATTATTAGCGTTTAACCCTTTTGCATCTCACCAGCAGCTAGAGGGTACACAGTTCTCTAAAACCTCTTCAGCATTTATTGTTTGTAGACTTTTTGCCAATGGTCAGTCGACTGGTGTGAGTTGAAAACTTTTTGTAGATTAGATTGCATGAGTCTAATACTTCCTGAGGTGGAGCTTTTATCCATTTTCCTTTCTTTAAAAAGAGAGTGAGTAAAACTTACCTCTTCATACTATCTTCTTGAAAATTTGGCCTGTTTTGAATTTTTTGTATCCATTCCCTACCTCAGCACAATTTTGAGGGCAGGTGTCCTTTACAGCCCTGAGTCCTTGTGAATGGTAAGTGACCATTAGCTGTGGGTTAAAAGCTGCTCTTGCGGGAATCGGCCACAAGGCGGCAGCATTTCTCCTTTACCAAATCTGGTTTCTAGGGCAACAGAGCCTTACTGGAAGTGGTATTCTAGGTTGTAAATTAGAATGGAATGTGCGAGGAAAAAGCCCTTTAAGTTTATGTCTCATTACTTCTTGTTGGTATTTTGAACTTAATTTTTATTTCTTATCACAGCAAACTTGATTACAATGTTTTGTTTGTTCTAGGTGTGCAAGATGTGGTTCTTTCACACATATGCATATATCTATTCTTCGGATCCTTTTCCCATGTAGGTTATGACACAATGTTGAGTAGTCTTCTCTTGGTATTGCGTAGGTCTTTGGTGATTATATATTTCACATGTGTTTGTATCTCTCTGTTAACCTCAATATGGTAATGTATCCAATCCTCACACCTTTCCATTTGGTGAACCATAAGTTTTTTTAATGAATCTATGATAGTGTTTCTCTGTGGAAATATCTTTGTTTGTATCATTTTTTAGGTAACACCTATATGTGATATGATAGGATATGTGTCTTTCGCTTTCTCACTTACTCCAAGTTGGGTGATTACTTCTAGACTCATCTATGGTGCTGCAAATGGCATTGTTTCATTTTTTCACTAGCTCTTATTCCATCTGTACAGGTAGCAGTACTTCTTTGTCCACCCATCTGTCGGTAGACTTTTTGGTTACTTCCATATCTTGGCTATTGTAATACTATGCAATGTAGATTTGCGTGCCTGTGTCCTTCCAATTCTCTCTTCTTCGTTTATAGGTCTAGGCATAGGTCTACTAGATCATATGGTAGCTCAATGGTTACCTTTTAAAGGCAACTCTATTCTGTTCTCCTTAGTGGCTCTTTCCAGGTTACGTCCCACTTAAAGTGGAGGGTATGTATTTCTTCCCAGCACCTTCAGCATTTATTCTTTGTAGTTTTTGCTGATGGTTATTCTGAGTGGTGTGAGCTGATACCTCTTTGTGGTTGAATTTGCATGTGTCTCATAATGTGTTGAAATTGAGCTTTAAGACATGTCCTTTTAATTTTTCCAGCTGTGATTAGAGCTTATTTCTTCAAAGTGTTTTCTTAAAGTATGTGTCACCATTTGAAATATTTTGGCCATTATCTCCCTCAAGACATTTTGAGGGCAGGTTTCATTTACAGCCCTGAAGTACTTGTTCATATGAAGTGACCATTAGCTCAGGCTTTAAACCTGCTTTTGCAGGTAATGGCCAGAGAGCGGCAGCCTTTCTACGTTCCCCATGCTGGTACTAGGGAAACAGACCTACCGGCCAGTGGTGTTCTTCGGTTATAAATTAGAGTGCAATGTGCCCGGATAAACCCACAAATGTTGATGTCTCCTTGCTTTTGTTTGTTTTTAATTCAATTTATATTTATTATTAGAGTAATATTCCATTGTGTACGTGGACCACTTCTTCTTGGTGCATTCCTCGGTTGATGGACATTTTCATTGCTTCCAAGTGCTGGCTATGGTAAATATTGCTGGCGTACAGGTTTGCCAGCCTGTGATTTTTGATTCTCATTTTCTCAGGTGATAGGCCAAGCAGTGGTTGTGATTGATTGACTGGTAGCTCAATGTTTCCCTTTTCAAAGCACCTACGTTGTGTTTTCATTAGTGGCTCTTTACATGCCCCCCCTTACAACCGAGGGTACGCATTTCTCCACACTCCCTTCACCGTTTATTTTTGGCAGCATTTTTCCTAATGGCCATTCTGATTGCTGTGAGCTGATAGGTTTTTGTAATATGGGTATGCATGACATTAAAATTTTTAAATTCATCATATTCCTATGCCTTTTTCTTTTCTCTTAAAAGAAAAAACCGTAAGTATAATAGAGCTCTTGAAATTGACTTCTTCGAAGGTTGCCCTCTTTTGAATTTTTTGGTCGATTTTTGACCCCAGAAATTTTTTGGAGGGCAGGTGTCATTTACAGAACTGCAAGTTGGTGAAAATTTAGTGACCTTTTGCAGTGGGTTCAAAGCTGCTGTTGTGGGAAACGTCCACAAGGAGGTAGCTTTTCTCCATTCCCCAATCTGGGTACTAGGGCAGCAGAGCCCTTCTGGAAGTCATTGTCCTAGGTTATAAATTAGAATGGAATTTGCCAGGAGAAATCCCCATAAGTTTATGTCTCATTACTTCTTCTTGGTTTTTAAAATTTTTTTAATCTGGGTAAAGTTTAGAATATTGTTTGTCCTAGGTGTACACCATCTGGTCCTTTTGTACATTATGTATGTCTATTAATGTACAGATCCTCTTCCCATGTAAAATATTACAGTGTTCCATCGACCTCCCTTGCTATATGTTCGGTCTTTTTGATACATGTATATAATATGTATTTGTATATGTATAGTAACACTAATCCTCATTTCTCAATTTCCCCCCTCCTTTCCTTTTAGATGAGCATAGTTTGTTTTGTTTTCTAAGCCTGTGAGTGTCTTTCTCTTTGGAAATATGTTCATCTGTGTCAGTTATTAGATAATGCCATAAGTGATAATATAGGCTATAGGTCTTTTGCTTTCTGACCTACTTCATGTTTTGTGATTATCTCCAGGCTCATCTGTGGTGCCTCAAAGAGCAGCGCTTCAGTGTTTTCCATGGCTAATATTCCATTGTGTATATGGACCACTTCTTCTTGGTGCATTCCTCTGTTGATGGACATTTTCCTTGCTTCCAAGTGTTGCCTATGGTAAATATTGCTGGAGGGCAGGATTGCCAGCCTGTGATTTTTGATTTTCATTTTCTCAGGTGATAGACCCAGCAGTGGTTATGATTGATTGACTGGTATGGTAGCTCAACGTTTACCTTTTCAAGGCACCTCAATTGTGCTTTCATTAGTGGCTCTTACCACGTCCCCCTTAGAATCGAGGGTATGCACTTCTCCACAATCACGTCAGCATTTCTTGTTTGCAGCATTTTTCTTGATGGCCATTCTGACTGGTGTGAGCTGATAGGTGTTTGTAATTTGGGTTTACATGTCTGTAAAAATTCCTACAATTCATCATTTTTCCACGCCTTTTTCTTTTCTGTTAAAAGAAAAAAGAACAAAAGTGTGAGTATAATATACCTCTTCAAATTTTCTTTTTGGAAGGTTGCACTCTAGAATTTTTTGGTCGATTTTCGACCTCAGTATTTTTTGGAGGGCAGGTGTCATTTACAGACCTGCAATTGGTGAATATTTAGTGACCTTTTGCAGTGGGTTTAAAACTGCTGTGGTGGGAAACGGCCACAAGGATGCAGCATTTCTCCATTCCCAAATCTGGGTACTAGGGCAGCAGAGCCGTTCTGGAAGTCGTTTGCCTAGGTTGTAAATTTGAATGGAATGTGCCCGGAAACCCCCCCATAAGTTTATGTCTCATTACTCCTAGTTCGTTGTTTTAATTTTTTCAATTGGGGTAATGGTTAGAATGTTGCTTGTCCAAGGTGTACACACTCTGGTTCATCTACATATTCTATATACCTATTTATGTAGAGATCCTCTTCCCCTGTAAATTATTACAGAGTGTTCCGTAAACCTTCCTTGCTATATGGTCGGTCTTTTTGATATATGTATATAATATGTATTTGTATACATATGGTAACGCTAATCTTCATTTATCCATTCCCCCCACCTTTCCTTTTAGATAAGCATAGTTTTTTTTAATAAGTCTGTGATTGACTTTCTCTGTGGAAATATGTTCATTTGTGTCAGTTATTAGATAACGCCTATAAGTGATATCATAGGATATAGGACTTTTGCTTTCCGACTTACCTCATGTTCTGTGATTATCTCCAAGATCATCTATGGTGCCTCAAAGAGCAGTGTTTCATTGTTTTCCATGGCTAGTATTCATTGTGTACATGGACCACTTCTTCTTTATCCTTTCATCTGTTGATGGACATTTTGGTTGCTTCACTGTCTTGTCTATGGTGAATAAGGCTGCAGTGCAGCTTTTGCAGCCCGGGTCTTCTTCATTCTGGTCTTCTCAGGTGAGAGGCCCATTGGTGCGCCTGCTGGATTGAATGGTACCTCAATTTTTCCTTTTCAACGCAGCTCCTTTCTGTTCTCATTATTAGCGTTTAACCCTTTGGCATCTCACCAGCAGCTAGAGGGTACACAGTTCTCTAAAACCTCTTCAGCATTTATTGTTTGTAGACTTTTTGCCAATGGTCAGTCGACTGGTGTGAGTTGAAAACTTTTTGTAGATTAGATTGCATGAGTCTAATACTTCCTGAGGTGGAGCTTTTATCCATTTTCCTTTCTTTAAAAAGAGAGTGAGTAAAACTTACCTCTTCATACTATCTTCTTGAAAATTTGGCCTGTTTTGAATTTTTTGTATCCATTCCCTACCTCAGCACAATTTTGAGGGCAGGTGTCCTTTACAGCCCTGAGTCCTTGTGAATGGTAAGTGACCATTAGCTGTGGGTTAAAAGCTGCTCTTGCGGGAATCGGCCACAAGGCGGCAGCATTTCTCCTTTACCAAATCTGGTTACTAGGGCAACAGAGCCTTACTGGAAGTGGTGTTCTAGGTTGTAAATTAGAATGGAATGTGCGAGGAAAAAGCCCTTTAAGTTTATGTCTCATTACTTCTTGTTGGTATTTTGAACTTAATTTTTATTTTTTATCACAGCAAACTTGATTACAATGTTTTGTTTGTTCTAGGTGTGCAAGATGTGGTTCTTTCACACATATGCATATATCTATTCTTCTTCGGATCCTTTTCCCATGTGGGTTATGACACAATGTTGAGTAGTCTTCTCTTGGTATTGCGTAGGTCTTTGGTGATTATATATTTCACATGTGTTTGTATCTCTCTGTTAACCTCAATATGGTAATGTATCCAATCCTCACACCTTTCCATTTGGTGAACCATAAGTTTTTTTAATGAATCTATGATAGTGTTTCTCTGTGGAAATATCTTTGTTTGTATCATTTTTTAGGTAACACCTATATGTGATATGATAGGATATGTGTCTTTCGCTTTCTCACTTACTCCAAGTTGCGTGATTACTTCTAGACTCATCTATGGTGCTGCAAATGGCATTGTTTCATTTTTTCACTAGCTCTTATTCCATCTGTACAGGTAGCAGTACTTCTTTGTCCACCCATCTGTCGGTGGACTTTTTGGTTACTTCCATATCTTGGCTATTGTAATACTATGCAATGTAGATTTGCGTGCCTGTGTCCTTCCAATTCTCTCTTCTTCGTTTATAGGTCTAGGCATAGGTCTGCTAGATCATATGGTAGCTCAATGGTTACCTTTTAAAGGCACCTCTATTCTGTTCTCCTTAGTGGCTCTTTCCAGGTTACGTCCCACTTAAAGTGGAGGGTATGTATTTCTTCCCAGCACCTTCAGCATTTATTCTTTGTAGTTTTTGCTGATGGTTATTCTGAGTGGTGTGAGCTGATACCTCTTTGTGGTTGAATGTGCATGTGTCTCATAATGTGTTGAAATTGAGCTTTAAGACATGTCCTTTTAATTTTTCCAGCTGTGATTAGAGCTTATTTCTTCAAAGTGTTTTCTTAAAGTATGTGTCACCATTTGAAATAGTTTGGCCATTATCTCCCTCAAGACATTTTGAGGGCAGGTTTCATTTACAGCCCTGAAGTACTTGTTCATATGAAGTGACCATTAGCTCAGGCTTTAAACCTGCTTTTGCAGGTAATGGCCAGAGAGCGGCAGCCTTTCTACGTTCCCCATGCTGGTACTAGGGAAACAGACCTACCGGCCAGTGGTGTTCTTCGGTTATAAATTAGAGTGCAATGTGCCCGGATAAACCCACAAATGTTGATGTCTCCTTGCTTTTGTTTGTTTTTAATTTAATTTATATTTATTATTAGAGTAATATTCCATTGTGTACGTGGACCACTTCTTCTTGGTGCATTCCTCGGTTGATGGACATTTTCATTGCTTCCAAGTGCTGGCTATGGTAAATATTGCTGGCGTACAGGTTTGCCAGCCTGTGATTTTTGATTCTCATTTTCTCAGGTGATAGGCCAAGCAGTGGTTGTGATTGATTGACTGGTAGCTCAATGTTTCCCTTTTCAAAGCACCTACGTTGTGTTTTCATTAGTGGCTCTTTACATGCCCCCCCTTACAACCGAGGGTACGCATTTCTCCACACTCCCTTCACCGTTTATTTTTGGCAGCATTTTTCCTAATGGCCATTCTGATTGCTGTGAGCTGATAGGTTTTTGTAATATGGGTATGCATGACATTAAAATTTTTAAATTCATCATATTCCTACGCCTTTTTCTTTTCTCTTAAAAGAAAAAAACCGTAAGTATAATACAGCTCTTGAAATTGACTTCTTCGAAGGTTGCCCTCTTTTGAATTTTTTGGTCGATTTTTGACCCCAGAAATTTTTTGGAGGGCAGGTGTCATTTACAGAACTGCAAGTTGGTGAAAATTTAGTGACCTTTTGCAGTGGGTTCAAAGCTGCTGTTGTGGGAAACGTCCACAAGGAGGTAGCTTTTCTCCATTCCCCAATCTGGGTACTAGGGCAGCAGAGCCCTTCTGGAAGTCATTGTCCTAGGTTATAAATTAGAATGGAATTTGCCAGGAGAAATCCCCATAAGTTTATGTCTCATTACTTCATCTTGGTTTTTAAAATTTTTTTAATCTGGGTAAAGTTTAGAATATTGTTTGTCCTAGGTGTACACCATCTGGTCCTTTTGTACATTATGTATGTCTATTAATGTACAGATCCTCTTCCCATGTAAAATATTACAGTGTTCCATCGACCTCCCTTGCTATATGTTCGGTCTTTTTGATACATGTATATAATATGTATTTGTATATGTATAGTAACACTAATCCTCATTTCTCAATTTCCCCCCTCCTTTCCTTTTAGATGAGCATAGTTTGTTTTGTTTTCTAAGCCTGTGAGTGTCTTTCTCTTTGGAAATATGTTCATCTGTGTCAGTTATTAGATAATGCCATAAGTGATAATATAGGCTATAGGTCTTTTGCTTTCTGACCTACTTCATGTTTTGTGATTATCTCCAGGCTCATCTGTGGTGCCTCAAAGAGCAGCGCTTCAGTGTTTTCCATGGCTAATATTCCATTGTGTACATGGACCACTTCTTCTTGGTGCATTCCTCTGTTGATGGACATTTTCCTTGCTTCCAAGTGTTGCCTATGGTAAATATTGCTGGAGGGCAGGATTGCCAGCCTGTGATTTGTGATTTTCATTTTCTCAGGTGATAGACCCAGCAGTGGTTATGATTGATTGACTGGTATGGTAGCTCAACGTTTACCTTTTCAAGGCACCTCAATTGTGCTTTCATTAGTGGCTCTTACCACGTCCCCCTTAGAATCGAGGGTACGCACTTCTCCACAATCACGTCAGCATTTCTTGTTTGCAGCATTTTTGTTGATGGCCATTCTGACTGGTGTGAGCTGATAGGTGTTTGTAATTTGGGTTTACATGTCTGTAAAAATTCCTACAATTCATCATTTTTCCACGCCTTTTTCTTTTCTGTTAAAAGAAAAAAGAACAAAAGTGTGAGTATAATATACCTCTTCAAATTTTCTTTTTGGAAGGTTGCACTCTAGAATTTTTTGGTCGATTTTCGACCTCAGTATTTTTTGGAGGGCAGGTGTCATTTACAGACCTGCAATTGGTGAATATTTAGTGACCTTTTGCAGTGGGTTTAAAGCTGCTGTGGTGGGAAACGGCCACAAGGATGCAGCATTTCTCCATTCCCAAATCTGGGTACTAGGGCAGCAGAGCCGTTCTGGAAGTTGTTTGCCTAGGTTGTAAATTTGAATGGAATGTGCCAGGAAAACCCCCCATAAGTTTATGTCTCATTACTCCTAGTTCGTTGTTTTAATTTTTTTCAATTGGGGTAATGGTTAGAATGTTGCTTGTCCAAGGTGTACACACTCTGGTTCATCTACATATTCTATATACCTATTTATGTAGAGATCCTCTTCCCCTGTAAATTATTACAGAGTGTTCCGTAAACCTTCCTTGCTATATGGTCGGTCTTTTTGATATATGTATATAATATGTATTTGTATACATATGGTAACGCTAATCTTCATTTATCCATTCCCCCCACCTTTCCTTTTAGATAAGCATAGTTTTTTTAATAAGTCTGTGATTGACTTTCTCTGTGGAAATATGTTCATTTGTGTCAGTTATTAGATAACGCCTATAAGTGATATCATAGGATATAGGACTTCTGCTTTCCGACTTACCTCATGTTCTGTGATTATCTCCAAGATCATCTATGGTGCCTCAAAGAGCAGTGTTTCATTGTTTTCCATGGCTAGTATTCATTGTGTACATGGACCACTTCTTCTTTATCCTTTCATCTGTTGATGGACATTTTGGTTGCTTCACTGTCTTGTCTATGGTGAATAAGGCTGCAGTGCAGCTTTTGCAGCCCGGGTCTTCTTCATTCTGGTCTTCTCAGGTGAGAGGCCCATTGGTGCGCCTGCTGGATTGAATGGTACCTCAATTTTTCCTTTTCAACGCAGCTCCTTTCTGTTCTCATTATTAGCGTTTAACCCTTTTGCATCTCACCAGCAGCTAGAGGGTACACAGTTCTCTAAAACCTCTTCAGCATTTATTGTTTGTAGACTTTTTGCCAATGGTCAGTCGACTGGTGTGAGTTGAAAACTTTTTGTAGATTAGATTGCATGAGTCTAATACTTCCTGAGGTGGAGCTTTTATCCATTTTCCTTTCTTTAAAAAGAGAGTGAGTAAAACTTACCTCTTCATACTATCTTCTTGAAAATTTGGCCTGTTTTGAATTTTTTGTATCCATTCCCTACCTCAGCACAATTTTGAGGGCAGGTGTCCTTTACAGCCCTGAGTCCTTGTGAATGGTAAGTGACCATTAGCTGTGGGTTAAAAGCTGCTCTTGCGGGAATCGGCCACAAGGCGGCAGCATTTCTCCTTTACCAAATCTGGTTTCTAGGGCAACAGAGCCTTACTGGAAGTGGTGTTCTAGGTTGTAAATTAGAATGGAATGTGCGAGGAAAAAGCCCTTTAAGTTTATGTCTCATTACTTCTTGTTGGTATTTTGAACTTAATTTTTATTTCTTATCACAGCAAACTTGATTACAATGTTTTGTTTGTTCTAGGTGTGCAAGATGTGGTTCTTTCACACATATGCATATATCTATTCTTCGGATCCTTTTCCCATGTAGGTTATGACACAATGTTGAGTAGTCTTCTCTTGGTATTGCGTAGGTCTTTGGTGATTATATATTTCACATGTGTTTGTATCTCTCTGTTAACCTCAATATGGTAATGTATCCAATCCTCACACCTTTCCATTTGGTGAACCATAAGTTTTTTTAATGAATCTATGATAGTGTTTCTCTGTGGAAATATCTTTGTTTGTATCATTTTTTAGGTAACACCTATATGTGATATGATAGGATATGTGTCTTTCGCTTTCTCACTTACTCCAAGTTGCGTGATTACTTCTAGACTCATCTATGGTGCTGCAAATGGCATTGTTTCATTTTTTCACTAGCTCTTATTCCATCTGTACAGGTAGCAGTACTTCTTTGTCCACCCATCTGTCGGTGGACTTTTTGGTTACTTCCATATCTTGGCTATTGTAATACTATGCAATGTAGATTTGCGTGCCTGTGTCCTTCCAATTCTCTCTTCTTCGTTTATAGGTCTAGGCATAGGTCTGCTAGATCATATGGTAGCTCAATGGTTACCTTTTAAAGGCACCTCTATTCTGTTCTCCTTAGTGGCTCTTTCCAGGTTACGTCCCACTTAAAGTGGAGGGTATGTATTTCTTCCCAGCACCTTCAGCATTTATTCTTTGTAGTTTTTGCTGATGGTTATTCTGAGTGGTGTGAGCTGATACCTCTTTGTGGTTGAGTTTGCATGTGTCTCATAATGTGTTGAAATTGAGCTTTAAGACATGTCCTTTTAATTTTTCCAGCTGTGATTAGAGCTTATTTCTTCAAAGTGTTTTCTTAAAGTATGTGTCACCATTTGAAATAGTTTGGCCATTATCTCCCTCAAGACATTTTGAGGGCAGGTTTCATTTACAGCCCTGAAGTACTTGTTCATATGAAGTGACCATTAGCTCAGGCTTTAAACCTGCTTTTGCAGGTAATGGCCAGAGAGCGGCAGCCTTTCTACGTTCCCCATGCTGGTACTAGGGAAACAGACCTACCGGCCAGTGGTGTTCTTCGGTTATAAATTAGAGTGCAATGTGCCCGGATAAACCCACAAATGTTGATGTCTCCTTGCTTTTGTTTGTTTTTAATTTAATTTATATTTATTATTAGAGTAATATTCCATTGTGTACGTGGACCACTTCTTCTTGGTGCATTCCTCGGTTGATGGACATTTTCATTGCTTCCAAGTGCTGGCTATGGTAAATATTGCTGGCGTACAGGTTTGCCAGCCTGTGATTTTTGATTCTCATTTTCTCAGGTGATAGGCCAAGCAGTGGTTGTGATTGATTGACTGGTAGCTCAATGTTTCCCTTTTCAAAGCACCTACGTTGTGTTTTCATTAGTGGCTCTTTACATGCCCCCCCTTACAACCGAGGGTACGCATTTCTCCACACTCCCTTCACCGTTTATTTTTGGCAGCATTTTTCCTAATGGCCATTCTGATTGCTGTGAGCTGATAGGTTTTTGTAATATGGGTATGCATGACATTAAAATTTTTAAATTCATCATATTCCTATGCCTTTTTCTTTTCTCTTAAAAGAAAAAACCGTAAGTATAATAGAGCTCTTGAAATTGACTTCTTCGAAGGTTGCCCTCTTTTGAATTTTTTGGTCGATTTTTGACCCCAGAAATTTTTTGGAGGGCAGGTGTCATTTACAGAACTGCAAGTTGGTGAAAATTTAGTGACCTTTTGCAGTGGGTTCAAAGCTGCTGTTGTGGGAAACGTCCACAAGGAGGTAGCTTTTCTCCATTCCCCAATCTGGGTACTAGGGCAGCAGAGCCCTTCTGGAAGTCATTGTCCTAGGTTATAAATTAGAATGGAATTTGCCAGGAGAAATCCCCATAAGTTTATGTCTCATTACTTCTTCTTGGTTTTTAAAATTTTTTTAATCTGGGTAAAGTTTAGAATATTGTTTGTCCTAGGTGTACACCATCTGGTCCTTTTGTACATTATGTATGTCTATTAATGTACAGATCCTCTTCCCATGTAAAATATTACAGTGTTCCATCGACCTCCCTTGCTATATGTTCAGTCTTTTTGATACATGTATATAATATGTATTTGTATATGTATAGTAACACTAATCCTCATTTCTCAATTTCCCCCCTCCTTTCCTTTTAGATGAGCATAGTTTGTTTTGTTTTCTAAGCCTGTGAGTGTCTTTCTCTTTGTAAATATGTTCATCTGTGTCAGTTATTAGATAATGCCATAAGTGATAATATAGGCTATAGGTCTTTTGCTTTCTGACCTACTTCATGTTTTGTGATTATCTCCAGGCTCATCTGTGGTGCCTCAAAGAGCAGCGCTTCAGTGTTTTCCATGGCTAATATTCCATTGTGTACATGGACCACTTCTTCTTGGTGCATTCCTCTGTTGATGGACATTTTCCTTGCTTCCAAGTGTTGCCTATGGTAAATATTGCTGGAGGGCAGGATTGCCAGCCTGTGATTTGTGATTTTCATTTTCTCAGGTGATAGACCCAGCAGTGGTTATGATTGATTGACTGGTATGGTAGCTCAACGTTTACCTTTTCAAGGCACCTCAATTGTGCTTTCATTAGTGGCTCTTACCACGTCCCCCTTAGAATCGAGGGTATGCACTTCTCCACAATCACGTCAGCATTTCTTGTTTGCAGCATTTTTGTTGATGGCCATTCTGACTGGTGTGAGCTGATAGGTGTTTGTAATTTGGGTTTACATGTCTGTAAAAATTCCTACAATTCATCATTTTTCCACGCCTTTTTCTTTTCTGTTAAAAGAAAAAAGAACAAAAGTGTGAGTATAATATACCTCTTCAAATTTTCTTTTTGGAAGGTTGCACTCTAGAATTTTTTGGTCGATTTTCGACCTCAGTATTTTTTGGAGGGCAGGTGTCATTTACAGACCTGCAATTGGTGAATATTTAGTGACCTTTTGCAGTGGGTTTAAAACTGCTGTGGTGGGAAACGGCCACAAGGATGCAGCATTTCTCCATTCCCAAATCTGGGTACTAGGGCAGCAGAGCCGTTCTGGAAGTCGTTTGCCTAGGTTGTAAATTTGAATGGAATGTGCCCGGAAACCCCCCCATAAGTTTATGTCTCATTACTCCTAGTTCGTTGTTTTAATTTTTTCAATTGGGGTAATGGTTAGAATGTTGCTTGTCCAAGGTGTACACACTCTGGTTCATCTACATATTCTATATACCTATTTATGTAGAGATCCTCTTCCCCTGTAAATTATTACAGAGTGTTCCGTAAACCTTCCTTGCTATATGGTCGGTCTTTTTGATATATGTATATAATATGTATTTGTATACATATGGTAACGCTAATCTTCATTTATCCATTCCCCCCACCTTTCCTTTTAGATAAGCATAGTTTTTTTTAATAAGTCTGTGATTGACTTTCTCTGTGGAAATATGTTCATTTGTGTCAGTTATTAGATAACGCCTATAAGTGATATCATAGGATATAGGACTTTTGCTTTCCGACTTACCTCATGTTCTGTGATTATCTCCAAGATCATCTATGGTGCCTCAAAGAGCAGTGTTTCATTGTTTTCCATGGCTAGTATTCATTGTGTACATGGACCACTTCTTCTTTATCCTTTCATCTGTTGATGGACATTTTGGTTGCTTCACTGTCTTGTCTATGGTGAATAAGGCTGCAGTGCAGCTTTTGCAGCCCGGGTCTTCTTCATTCTGGTCTTCTCAGGTGAGAGGCCCATTGGTGCGCCTGCTGGATTGAATGGTACCTCAATTTTTCCTTTTCAACGCAGCTCCTTTCTGTTCTCATTATTAGCGTTTAACCCTTTTGCATCTCACCAGCAGCTAGAGGGTACACAGTTCTCTAAAACCTCTTCAGCATTTATTGTTTGTAGACTTTTTGCCAATGGTCAGTCGACTGGTGTGAGTTGAAAACTTTTTGTAGATTAGATTGCATGAGTCTAATACTTCCTGAGGTGGAGCTTTTATCCATTTTCCTTTCTTTAAAAAGAGAGTGAGTAAAACTTACCTCTTCATACTATCTTCTTGAAAATTTGGCCTGTTTTGAATTTTTTGTATCCATTCCCTACCTCAGCACAATTTTGAGGGCAGGTGTCCTTTACAGCCCTGAGTCCTTGTGAATGGTAAGTGACCATTAGCTGTGGGTTAAAAGCTGCTCTTGCGGGAATCGGCCACAAGGCGGCAGCATTTCTCCTTTACCAAATCTGGTTACTAGGGCAACAGAGCCTTACTGGAAGTGGTGTTCTAGGTTGTAAATTAGAATGGAATGTGCGAGGAAAAAGCCCTTTAAGTTTATGTCTCATTACTTCTTGTTGGTATTTTGAACTTAATTTTTATTTTTTATCACAGCAAACTTGATTACAATGTTTTGTTTGTTCTAGGTGTGCAAGATGTGGTTCTTTCACACATATGCATATATCTATTCTTCTTCGGATCCTTTTCCCATGTGGGTTATGACACAATGTTGAGTAGTCTTCTCTTGGTATTGCGTAGGTCTTTGGTGATTATATATTTCACATGTGTTTGTATCTCTCTGTTAACCTCAATATGGTAATGTATCCAATCCTCACACCTTTCCATTTGGTGAACCATAAGTTTTTTTAATGAATCTATGATAGTGTTTCTCTGTGGAAATATCTTTGTTTGTATCATTTTTTAGGTAACACCTATATGTGATATGATAGGATATGTGTCTTTCGCTTTCTCACTTACTCCAAGTTGCGTGATTACTTCTAGACTCATCTATGGTGCTGCAAATGGCATTGTTTCATTTTTTCACTAGCTCTTATTCCATCTGTACAGGTAGCAGTACTTCTTTGTCCACCCATCTGTCGGTGGACTTTTTGGTTACTTCCATATCTTGGCTATTGTAATACTATGCAATGTAGATTTGCGTGCCTGTGTCCTTCCAATTCTCTCTTCTTCGTTTATAGGTCTAGGCATAGGTCTGCTAGATCATATGGTAGCTCAATGGTTACCTTTTAAAGGCACCTCTATTCTGTTCTCCTTAGTGGCTCTTTCCAGGTTACGTCCCACTTAAAGTGGAGGGTATGTATTTCTTCCCAGCACCTTCAGCATTTATTCTTTGTAGTTTTTGCTGATGGTTATTCTGAGTGGTGTGAGCTGATACCTCTTTGTGGTTGAATGTGCATGTGTCTCATAATGTGTTGAAATTGAGCTTTAAGACATGTCCTTTTAATTTTTCCAGCTGTGATTAGAGCTTATTTCTTCAAAGTGTTTTCTTAAAGTATGTGTCACCATTTGAAATAGTTTGGCCATTATCTCCCTCAAGACATTTTGAGGGCAGGTTTCATTTACAGCCCTGAAGTACTTGTTCATATGAAGTGACCATTAGCTCAGGCTTTAAACCTGCTTTTGCAGGTAATGGCCAGAGAGCGGCAGCCTTTCTACGTTCCCCATGCTGGTACTAGGGAAACAGACCTACCGGCCAGTGGTGTTCTTCGGTTATAAATTAGAGTGCAATGTGCCCGGATAAACCCACAAATGTTGATGTCTCCTTGCTTTTGTTTGTTTTTAATTTAATTTATATTTATTATTAGAGTAATATTCCATTGTGTACGTGGACCACTTCTTCTTGGTGCATTCCTCGGTTGATGGACATTTTCATTGCTTCCAAGTGCTGGCTATGGTAAATATTGCTGGCGTACAGGTTTGCCAGCCTGTGATTTTTGATTCTCATTTTCTCAGGTGATAGGCCAAGCAGTGGTTGTGATTGATTGACTGGTAGCTCAATGTTTCCCTTTTCAAAGCACCTACGTTGTGTTTTCATTAGTGGCTCTTTACATGCCCCCCCTTACAACCGAGGGTACGCATTTCTCCACACTCCCTTCACCGTTTATTTTTGGCAGCATTTTTCCTAATGGCCATTCTGATTGCTGTGAGCTGATAGGTTTTTGTAATATGGGTATGCATGACATTAAAATTTTTAAATTCATCATATTCCTATGCCTTTTTCTTTTCTCTTAAAAGAAAAAAACCGTAAGTATAATACAGCTCTTGAAATTGACTTCTTCGAAGGTTGCCCTCTTTTGAATTTTTTGGTCGATTTTTGACCCCAGAAATTTTTTGGAGGGCAGGTGTCATTTACAGAACTGCAAGTTGGTGAAAATTTAGTGACCTTTTGCAGTGGGTTCAAAGCTGCTGTTGTGGGAAACGTCCACAAGGAGGTAGCTTTTCTCCATTCCCCAATCTGGGTACTAGGGCAGCAGAGCCCTTCTGGAAGTCATTGTCCTAGGTTATAAATTAGAATGGAATTTGCCAGGAGAAATCCCCATAAGTTTATGTCTCATTACTTCTTCTTGGTTTTTAAAATTTTTTTAATCTGGGTAAAGTTTAGAATATTGTTTGTCCTAGGTGTACACCATCTGGTCCTTTTGTACATTATGTATGTCTATTAATGTACAGATCCTCTTCCCATGTAAAATATTACAGTGTTCCATCGACCTCCCTTGCTATATGTTCGGTCTTTTTGATACATGTATATAATATGTATTTGTATATGTATAGTAACACTAATCCTCATTTCTCAATTTCCCCCCTCCTTTCCTTTTAGATGAGCATAGTTTGTTTTGTTTTCTAAGCCTGTGAGTGTCTTTCTCTTTGGAAATATGTTCATCTGTGTCAGTTATTAGATAATGCCATAAGTGATAATATAGGCTATAGGTCTTTTGCTTTCTGACCTACTTCATGTTTTGTGATTATCTCCAGGCTCATCTGTGGTGCCTCAAAGAGCAGCGCTTCAGTGTTTTCCATGGCTAATATTCCATTGTGTACATGGACCACTTCTTCTTGGTGCATTCCTCTGTTGATGGACATTTTCCTTGCTTCCAAGTGTTGCCTATGGTAAATATTGCTGGAGGGCAGGATTGCCAGCCTGTGATTTGTGATTTTCATTTTCTCAGGTGATAGACCCAGCAGTGGTTATGATTGATTGACTGGTATGGTAGCTCAACGTTTACCTTTTCAAGGCACCTCAATTGTGCTTTCATTAGTGGCTCTTACCACGTCCCCCTTAGAATCGAGGGTACGCACTTCTCCACAATCACGTCAGCATTTCTTGTTTGCAGCATATTTGTTGATGGCCATTCTGACTGGTGTGAGCTGATAGGTGTTTGTAATTTGGGTTTACATGTCTGTAAAAATTCCTACAATTCATCATTTTTCCACGCCTTTTTCTTTTCTGTTAAAAGAAAAAAGAACAAAAGTGTGAGTATAATATACCTCTTCAAATTTTCTTTTTGGAAGGTTGCACTCTAGAATTTTTTGGTCGATTTTCGACCTCAGTATTTTTTGGAGGGCAGGTGTCATTTACAGACCTGCAATTGGTGAATATTTAGTGACCTTTTGCAGTGGGTTTAAAGCTGCTGTGGTGGGAAACGGCCACAAGGATGCAGCATTTCTCCATTCCCAAATCTGGGTACTAGGGCAGCAGAGCCGTTCTGGAAGTCGTTTGCCTAGGTTGTAAATTTGAATGGAATGTGCCAGGAAAACCCCCCATAAGTTTATGTCTCATTACTCCTAGTTCGTTGTTTTAATTTTTTCAATTGGGGTAATGGTTAGAATGTTGCTTGTCCAAGGTGTACACACTCTGGTTCATCTACATATTCTATATACCTATTTATGTAGAGATCCTCTTCCCCTGTAAATTATTACAGAGTGTTCCGTAAACCTTCCTTGCTATATGGTCGGTCTTTTTGATATATGTATATAATATGTATTTGTATACATATGGTAACGCTAATCTTCATTTATCCATTCCCCCCACCTTTCCTTTTAGATAAGCATAGTTTTTTTTTAATAAGTCTGTGATTGACTTTCTCTGTGGAAATATGTTCATTTGTGTCAGTTATTAGATAACGCCTATAAGTGATATCATAGGATATAGGACTTTTGCTTTCCGACTTACCTCATGTTCTGTGATTATCTCCAAGATCATCTATGGTGCCTCAAAGAGCAGTGTTTCATTGTTTTCCATGGCTAGTATTCATTGTGTACATGGACCACTTCTTCTTTATCCTTTCATCTGTTGATGGACATTTTGGTTGCTTCACTGTCTTGTCTATGGTGAATAAGGCTGCAGTGCAGCTTTTGCAGCCCGGGTCTTCTTCATTCTGGTCTTCTCAGGTGAGAGGCCCATTGGTGCGCCTGCTGGATTGAATGGTACCTCAATTTTTCCTTTTCAACGCAGCTCCTTTCTGTTCTCATTATTAGCGTTTAACCCTTTGGCATCTCACCAGCAGCTAGAGGGTACACAGTTCTCTAAAACCTCTTCAGCATTTATTGTTTGTAGACTTTTTGCCAATGGTCAGTCGACTGGTGTGAGTTGAAAACTTTTTGTAGATTAGATTGCATGAGTCTAATACTTCCTGAGGTGGAGCTTTTATCCATTTTCCTTTCTTTAAAAAGAGAGTGAGTAAAACTTACCTCTTCATACTATCTTCTTGAAAATTTGGCCTGTTTTGAATTTTTTGTATCCATTCCCTACCTCAGCACAATTTTGAGGGCAGGTGTCCTTTACAGCCCTGAGTCCTTGTGAATGGTAAGTGACCATTAGCTGTGGGTTAAAAGCTGCTCTTGCGGGAATCGGCCACAAGGCGGCAGCATTTCTCCTTTACCAAATCTGGTTTCTAGGGCAACAGAGCCTTACTGGAAGTGGTGTTCTAGGTTGTAAATTAGAATGGAATGTGCGAGGAAAAAGCCCTTTAAGTTTATGTCTCATTACTTCTTGTTGGTATTTTGAACTTAATTTTTATTTCTTATCACAGCAAACTTGATTACAATGTTTTGTTTGTTCTAGGTGTGCAAGATGTGGTTCTTTCACACATATGCATATATCTATTCTTCGGATCCTTTTCCCATGTAGGTTATGACACAATGTTGAGTAGTCTTCTCTTGGTATTGCGTAGGTCTTTGGTGATTATATATTTCACATGTGTTTGTATCTCTCTGTTAACCTCAATATGGTAATGTATCCAATCCTCACACCTTTCCATTTGGTGAACCATAAGTTTTTTTAATGAATCTATGATAGTGTTTCTCTGTGGAAATATCTTTGTTTGTATCATTTTTTAGGTAACACCTATATGTGATATGATAGGATATGTGTCTTTCGCTTTCTCACTTACTCCAAGTTGCGTGATTACTTCTAGACTCATCTATGGTGCTGCAAATGGCATTGTTTCATTTTTTCACTAGCTCTTATTCCATCTGTACAGGTAGCAGTACTTCTTTGTCCACCCATCTGTCGGTGGACTTTTTGGTTACTTCCATATCTTGGCTATTGTAATACTATGCAATGTAGATTTGCGTGCCTGTGTCCTTCCAATTCTCTCTTCTTCGTTTATAGGTCTAGGCATAGGTCTGCTAGATCATATGGTAGCTCAATGGTTACCTTTTAAAGGCACCTCTATTCTGTTCTCCTTAGTGGCTCTTTCCAGGTTACGTCCCACTTAAAGTGGAGGGTATGTATTTCTTCCCAGCACCTTCAGCATTTATTCTTTGTAGTTTTTGCTGATGGTTATTCTGAGTGGTGTGAGCTGATACCTCTTTGTGGTTGAATGTGCATGTGTCTCATAATGTGTTGAAATTGAGCTTTAAGACATGTCCTTTTAATTTTTCCAGCTGTGATTAGAGCTTATTTCTTCAAAGTGTTTTCTTAAAGTATGTGTCACCATTTGAAATAGTTTGGCCATTATCTCCCTCAAGACATTTTGAGGGCAGGTTTCATTTACAGCCCTGAAGTACTTGTTCATATGAAGTGACCATTAGCTCAGGCTTTAAACCTGCTTTTGCAGGTAATGGCCAGAGAGCGGCAGCCTTTCTACGTTCCCCATGCTGGTACTAGGGAAACAGACCTACCGGCCAGTGGTGTTCTTCGGTTATAAATTAGAGTGCAATGTGCCCGGATAAACCCACAAATGTTGATGTCTCCTTGCTTTTGTTTGTTTTTAATTCAATTTATATTTATTATTAGAGTAATATTCCATTGTGTACGTGGACCACTTCTTCTTGGTGCATTCCTCGGTTGATGGACATTTTCATTGCTTCCAAGTGCTGGCTATGGTAAATATTGCTGGCGTACAGGTTTGCCAGCCTGTGATTTTTGATTCTCATTTTCTCAGGTGATAGGCCAAGCAGTGGTTGTGATTGATTGACTGGTAGCTCAATGTTTCCCTTTTCAAAGCACCTACGTTGTGTTTTCATTAGTGGCTCTTTACATGCCCCCCCTTACAACCGAGGGTACGCATTTCTCCACACTCCCTTCACCGTTTATTTTTGGCAGCATTTTTCCTAATGGCCATTCTGATTGCTGTGAGCTGATAGGTTTTTGTAATATGGGTATGCATGACATTAAAATTTTTAAATTCATCATATTCCTACGCCTTTTTCTTTTCTCTTAAAAGAAAAAAACCGTAAGTATAATACAGCTCTTGAAATTGACTTCTTCGAAGGTTGCCCTCTTTTGAATTTTTTGGTCGATTTTTGACCCCAGAAATTTTTTGGAGGGCAGGTGTCATTTACAGAACTGCAAGTTGGTGAAAATTTAGTGACCTTTTGCAGTGGGTTCAAAGCTGCTGTTGTGGGAAACGTCCACAAGGAGGTAGCTTTTCTCCATTCCCCAATCTGGGTACTAGGGCAGCAGAGCCCTTCTGGAAGTCATTGTCCTAGGTTATAAATTAGAATGGAATTTGCCAGGAGAAATCCCCATAAGTTTATGTCTCATTACTTCTTCTTGGTTTTTAAAATTTTTTTAATCTGGGTAAAGTTTAGAATATTGTTTGTCCTAGGTGTACACCATCTGGTCCTTTTGTACATTATGTATGTCTATTAATGTACAGATCCTCTTCCCATGTAAAATATTACAGTGTTCCATCGACCTCCCTTGCTATATGTTCGGTCTTTTTGATACATGTATATAATATGTATTTGTATATGTATAGTAACACTAATCCTCATTTCTCAATTTCCCCCCTCCTTTCCTTTTAGATGAGCATAGTTTGTTTTGTTTTCTAAGCCTGTGAGTGTCTTTCTCTTTGGAAATATGTTCATCTGTGTCAGTTATTAGATAATGCCATAAGTGATAATATAGGCTATAGGTCTTTTGCTTTCTGACCTACTTCATGTTTTGTGATTATCTCCAGGCTCATCTGTGGTGCCTCAAAGAGCAGCACTTCAGTGTTTTCCATGGCTAATATTCCATTGTGTACATGGACCACTTCTTCTTGGTGCATTCCTCTGTTGATGGACATTTTCCTTGCTTCCAAGTGTTGCCTATGGTAAATATTGCTGGAGGGCAGGATTGCCAGCCTGTGATTTGTGATTTTCATTTTCTCAGGTGATAGACCCAGCAGTGGTTATGATTGATTGACTGGTATGGTAGCTCAACGTTTACCTTTTCAAGGCACCTCAATTGTGCTTTCATTAGTGGCTCTTACCACGTCCCCCTTAGAATCGAGGGTACGCACTTCTCCACAATCACGTCAGCATTTCTTGTTTGCAGCATATTTGTTGATGGCCATTCTGACTGGTGTGAGCTGATAGGTGTTTGTAATTTGGGTTTACATGTCTGTAAAAATTCCTACAATTCATCATTTTTCCACGCCTTTTTCTTTTCTGTTAAAAGAAAAAAGAACAAAAGTGTGAGTATAATATACCTCTTCAAATTTTCTTTTTGGAAGGTTGCACTCTAGAATTTTTTGGTCGATTTTCGACCTCAGTATTTTTTGGAGGGCAGGTGTCATTTACAGACCTGCAATTGGTGAATATTTAGTGACCTTTTGCAGTGGGTTTAAAGCTGCTGTGGTGGGAAACGGCCACAAGGATGCAGCATTTCTCCATTCCCAAATCTGGGTACTAGGGCAGCAGAGCCGTTCTGGAAGTCGTTTGCCTAGGTTGTAAATTTGAATGGAATGTGCCAGGAAAACCCCCCATAAGTTTATGTCTCATTACTCCTAGTTCGTTGTTTTAATTTTTTCAATTGGGGTAATGGTTAGAATGTTGCTTGTCCAAGGTGTACACACTCTGGTTCATCTACATATTCTATATACCTATTTATGTAGAGATCCTCTTCCCCTGTAAATTATTACAGAGTGTTCCGTAAACCTTCCTTGCTATATGGTCGGTCTTTTTGATATATGTATATAATATGTATTTGTATACATATGGTAACGCTAATCTTCATTTATCCATTCCCCCCACCTTTCCTTTTAGATAAGCATAGTTTTTTTTTAATAAGTCTGTGATTGACTTTCTCTGTGGAAATATGTTCATTTGTGTCAGTTATTAGATAACGCCTATAAGTGATATCATAGGATATAGGACTTCTGCTTTCCGACTTACCTCATGTTCTGTGATTATCTCCAAGATCATCTATGGTGCCTCAAAGAGCAGTGTTTCATTGTTTTCCATGGCTAGTATTCATTGTGTACATGGACCACTTCTTCTTTATCCTTTCATCTGTTGATGGACATTTTGGTTGCTTCACTGTCTTGTCTATGGTGAATAAGGCTGCAGTGCAGCTTTTGCAGTCCGGGTCTTCTTCATTCTGGTCTTCTCAGGTGAGAGGCCCATTGGTGCGCCTGCTGGATTGAATGGTACCTCAATTTTTCCTTTTCAACGCAGCTCCTTTCTGTTCTCATTATTAGCGTTTAACCCTTTGGCATCTCACCAGCAGCTAGAGGGTACACAGTTCTCTAAAACCTCTTCAGCATTTATTGTTTGTAGACTTTTTGCCAATGGTCAGTCGACTGGTGTGAGTTGAAAACTTTTTGTAGATTAGATTGCATGAGTCTAATACTTCCTGAGGTGGAGCTTTTATCCATTTTCCTTTCTTTAAAAAGAGAGTGAGTAAAACTTACCTCTTCATACTATCTTCTTGAAAATTTGGCCTGTTTTGAATTTTTTGTATCCATTCCCTACCTCAGCACAATTTTGAGGGCAGGTGTCCTTTACAGCCCTGAGTCCTTGTGAATGGTAAGTGACCATTAGCTGTGGGTTAAAAGCTGCTCTTGCGGGAATCGGCCACAAGGCGGCAGCATTTCTCCTTTACCAAATCTGGTTTCTAGGGCAACAGAGCCTTACTGGAAGTGGTGTTCTAGGTTGTAAATTAGAATGGAATGTGCGAGGAAAAAGCCCTTTAAGTTTATGTCTCATTACTTCTTGTTGGTATTTTGAACTTAATTTTTATTTCTTATCACAGCAAACTTGATTACAATGTTTTGTTTGTTCTAGGTGTGCAAGATGTGGTTCTTTCACACATATGCATATATCTATTCTTCGGATCCTTTTCCCATGTAGGTTATGACACAATGTTGAGTAGTCTTCTCTTGGTATTGCGTAGGTCTTTGGTGATTATATATTTCACATGTGTTTGTATCTCTCTGTTAACCTCAATATGGTAATGTATCCAATCCTCACACCTTTCCATTTGGTGAACCATAAGTTTTTTTAATGAATCTATGATAGTGTTTCTCTGTGGAAATATCTTTGTTTGTATCATTTTTTAGGTAACACCTATATGTGATATGATAGGATATGTGTCTTTCGCTTTCTCACTTACTCCAAGTTGCGTGATTACTTCTAGACTCATCTATGGTGCTGCAAATGGCATTGTTTCATTTTTTCACTAGCTCTTATTCCATCTGTACAGGTAGCAGTACTTCTTTGTCCACCCATCTGTCGGTGGACTTTTTGGTTACTTCCATATCTTGGCTATTGTAATACTATGCAATGTAGATTTGCGTGCCTGTGTCCTTCCAATTCTCTCTTCTTCGTTTATAGGTCTAGGCATAGGTCTGCTAGATCATATGGTAGCTCAATGGTTACCTTTTAAAGGCACCTCTATTCTGTTCTCCTTAGTGGCTCTTTCCAGGTTACGTCCCACTTAAAGTGGAGGGTATGTATTTCTTCCCAGCACCTTCAGCATTTATTCTTTGTAGTTTTTGCTGATGGTTATTCTGAGTGGTGTGAGCTGATACCTCTTTGTGGTTGAATGTGCATGTGTCTCATAATGTGTTGAAATTGAGCTTTAAGACATGTCCTTTTAATTTTTCCAGCTGTGATTAGAGCTTATTTCTTCAAAGTGTTTTCTTAAAGTATGTGTCACCATTTGAAATAGTTTGGCCATTATCTCCCTCAAGACATTTTGAGGGCAGGTTTCATTTACAGCCCTGAAGTACTTGTTCATATGAAGTGACCATTAGCTCAGGCTTTAAACCTGCTTTTGCAGGTAATGGCCAGAGAGCGGCAGCCTTTCTACGTTCCCCATGCTGGTACTAGGGAAACAGACCTACCGGCCAGTGGTGTTCTTCGGTTATAAATTAGAGTGCAATGTGCCCGGATAAACCCACAAATGTTGATGTCTCCTTGCTTTTGTTTGTTTTTAATTCAATTTATATTTATTATTAGAGTAATATTCCATTGTGTACGTGGACCACTTCTTCTTGGTGCATTCCTCGGTTGATGGACATTTTCATTGCTTCCAAGTGCTGGCTATGGTAAATATTGCTGGCGTACAGGTTTGCCAGCCTGTGATTTTTGATTCTCATTTTCTCAGGTGATAGGCCAAGCAGTGGTTGTGATTGATTGACTGGTAGCTCGATGTTTCCCTTTTCAAAGCACCTACGTTGTGTTTTCATTAGTGGCTCTTTACATGCCCCCCCTTACAACCGAGGGTACGCATTTCTCCACACTCCCTTCACCGTTTATTTTTGGCAGCATTTTTCCTAATGGCCATTCTGATTGCTGTGAGCTGATAGGTTTTTGTAATATGGGTATGCATGACATTAAAATTTTTAAATTCATCATATTCCTACGCCTTTTTCTTTTCTCTTAAAAGAAAAAAACCGTAAGTATAATACAGCTCTTGAAATTGACTTCTTCGAAGGTTGCCCTCTTTTGAATTTTTTGGTCGATTTTTGACCCCAGAAATTTTTTGGAGGGCAGGTGTCATTTACAGAACTGCAAGTTGGTGAAAATTTAGTGACCTTTTGCAGTGGGTTCAAAGCTGCTGTTGTGGGAAACGTCCACAAGGAGGTAGCTTTTCTCCATTCCCCAATCTGGGTACTAGGGCAGCAGAGCCCTTCTGGAAGTCATTGTCCTAGGTTATAAATTAGAATGGAATTTGCCAGGAGAAATCCCCATAAGTTTATGTCTCATTACTTCTTCTTGGTTTTTAAAATTTTTTTAATCTGGGTAAAGTTTAGAATATTGTTTGTCCTAGGTGTACACCATCTGGTCCTTTTGTACATTATGTATGTCTATTAATGTACAGATCCTCTTCCCATGTAAAATATTACAGTGTTCCATCGACCTCCCTTGCTATATGTTCGGTCTTTTTGATACATGTATATAATATGTATTTGTATATGTATAGTAACACTAATCCTCATTTCTCAATTTCCCCCCTCCTTTCCTTTTAGATGAGCATAGTTTGTTTTGTTTTCTAAGCCTGTGAGTGTCTTTCTCTTTGGAAATATGTTCATCTGTGTCAGTTATTAGATAATGCCATAAGTGATAATATAGGCTATAGGTCTTTTGCTTTCTGACCTACTTCATGTTTTGTGATTATCTCCAGGCTCATCTGTGGTGCCTCAAAGAGCAGCGCTTCAGTGTTTTCCATGGCTAATATTCCATTGTGTACATGGACCACTTCTTCTTGGTGCATTCCTCTGTTGATGGACATTTTCCTTGCTTCCAAGTGTTGCCTATGGTAAATATTGCTGGAGGGCAGGATTGCCAGCCTGTGATTTGTGATTTTCATTTTCTCAGGTGATAGACCCAGCAGTGGTTATGATTGATTGACTGGTATGGTAGCTCAACGTTTACCTTTTCAAGGCACCTCAATTGTGCTTTCATTAGTGGCTCTTACCACGTCCCCCTTAGAATCGAGGGTACGCACTTCTCCACAATCACGTCAGCATTTCTTGTTTGCAGCATATTTGTTGATGGCCATTCTGACTGGTGTGAGCTGATAGGTGTTTGTAATTTGGGTTTACATGTCTGTAAAAATTCCTACAATTCATCATTTTTCCACGCCTTTTTCTTTTCTGTTAAAAGAAAAAAGAACAAAAGTGTGAGTATAATATACCTCTTCAAATTTTCTTTTTGGAAGGTTGCACTCTAGAATTTTTTGGTCGATTTTCGACCTCAGTATTTTTTGGAGGGCAGGTGTCATTTACAGACCTGCAATTGGTGAATATTTAGTGACCTTTTGCAGTGGGTTTAAAGCTGCTGTGGTGGGAAACGGCCACAAGGATGCAGCATTTCTCCATTCCCAAATCTGGGTACTAGGGCAGCAGAGCCGTTCTGGAAGTCGTTTGCCTAGGTTGTAAATTTGAATGGAATGTGCCAGGAAAACCCCCCATAAGTTTATGTCTCATTACTCCTAGTTCGTTGTTTTAATTTTTTCAATTGGGGTAATGGTTAGAATGTTGCTTGTCCAAGGTGTACACACTCTGGTTCATCTACATATTCTATATACCTATTTATGTAGAGATCCTCTTCCCCTGTAAATTATTACAGAGTGTTCCGTAAACCTTCCTTGCTATATGGTCGGTCTTTTTGATATATGTATATAATATGTATTTGTATACATATGGTAACGCTAATCTTCATTTATCCATTCCCCCCACCTTTCCTTTTAGATAAGCATAGTTTTTTTTTAATAAGTCTGTGATTGACTTTCTCTGTGGAAATATGTTCATTTGTGTCAGTTATTAGATAACGCCTATAAGTGATATCATAGGATATAGGACTTCTGCTTTCCGACTTACCTCATGTTCTGTGATTATCTCCAAGATCATCTATGGTGCCTCAAAGAGCAGTGTTTCATTGTTTTCCATGGCTAGTATTCATTGTGTACATGGACCACTTCTTCTTTATCCTTTCATCTGTTGATGGACATTTTGGTTGCTTCACTGTCTTGTCTATGGTGAATAAGGCTGCAGTGCAGCTTTTGCAGTCCGGGTCTTCTTCATTCTGGTCTTCTCAGGTGAGAGGCCCATTGGTGCGCCTGCTGGATTGAATGGTACCTCAATTTTTCCTTTTCAACGCAGCTCCTTTCTGTTCTCATTATTAGCGTTTAACCCTTTTGCATCTCACCAGCAGCTAGAGGGTACACAGTTCTCTAAAACCTCTTCAGCATTTATTGTTTGTAGACTTTTTGCCAATGGTCAGTCGACTGGTGTGAGTTGAAAACTTTTTGTAGATTAGATTGCATGAGTCTAATACTTCCTGAGGTGGAGCTTTTATCCATTTTCCTTTCTTTAAAAAGAGAGTGAGTAAAACTTACCTCTTCATACTATCTTCTTGAAAATTTGGCCTGTTTTGAATTTTTTGTATCCATTCCCTAGCTCAGCACAATTTTGAGGGCAGGTGTCCTTTACAGCCCTGAGTCCTTGTGAATGGTAAGTGACCATTAGCTGTGGGTTAAAAGCTGCTCTTGCGGGAATCGGCCACAAGGCGGCAGCATTTCTCCTTTACCAAATCTGGTTTCTAGGGCAACAGAGCCTTACTGGAAGTGGTGTTCTAGGTTGTAAATTAGAATGGAATGTGCGAGGAAAAAGCCCTTTAAGTTTATGTCTCATTACTTCTTGTTGGTATTTTGAACTTAATTTTTATTTCTTATCACAGCAAACTTGATTACAATGTTTTGTTTGTTCTAGGTGTGCAAGATGTGGTTCTTTCACACATATGCATATATCTATTCTTCGGATCCTTTTCCCATGTAGGTTATGACACAATGTTGAGTAGTCTTCTCTTGGTATTGCGTAGGTCTTTGGTGATTATATATTTCACATGTGTTTGTATCTCTCTGTTAACCTCAATATGGTAATGTATCCAATCCTCACACCTTTCCATTTGGTGAACCATAAGTTTTTTTAATGAATCTATGATAGTGTTTCTCTGTGGAAATATCTTTGTTTGTATCATTTTTTAGGTAACACCTATATGTGATATGATAGGATATGTGTCTTTCGCTTTCTCACTTACTCCAAGTTGCGTGATTACTTCTAGACTCATCTATGGTGCTGCAAATGGCATTGTTTCATTTTTTCACTAGCTCTTATTCCATCTGTACAGGTAGCAGTACTTCTTTGTCCACCCATCTGTCGGTGGACTTTTTGGTTACTTCCATATCTTGGCTATTGTAATACTATGCAATGTAGATTTGCGTGCCTGTGTCCTTCCAATTCTCTCTTCTTCGTTTATAGGTCTAGGCATAGGTCTGCTAGATCATATGGTAGCTCAATGGTTACCTTTTAAAGGCACCTCTATTCTGTTCTCCTTAGTGGCTCTTTCCAGGTTACGTCCCACTTAAAGTGGAGGGTATGTATTTCTTCCCAGCACCTTCAGCATTTATTCTTTGTAGTTTTTGCTGATGGTTATTCTGAGTGGTGTGAGCTGATACCTCTTTGTGGTTGAATGTGCATGTGTCTCATAATGTGTTGAAATTGAGCTTTAAGACATGTCCTTTTAATTTTTCCAGCTGTGATTAGAGCTTATTTCTTCAAAGTGTTTTCTTAAAGTATGTGTCACCATTTGAAATAGTTTGGCCATTATCTCCCTCAAGACATTTTGAGGGCAGGTTTCATTTACAGCCCTGAAGTACTTGTTCATATGAAGTGACCATTAGCTCAGGCTTTAAACCTGCTTTTGCAGGTAATGGCCAGAGAGCGGCAGCCTTTCTACGTTCCCCATGCTGGTACTAGGGAAACAGACCTACCGGCCAGTGGTGTTCTTCGGTTATAAATTAGAGTGCAATGTGCCCGGATAAACCCACAAATGTTGATGTCTCCTTGCTTTTGTTTGTTTTTAATTTAATTTATATTTATTATTAGAGTAATATTCCATTGTGTACGTGGACCACTTCTTCTTGGTGCATTCCTCGGTTGATGGACATTTTCATTGCTTCCAAGTGCTGGCTATGGTAAATATTGCTGGCGTACAGGTTTGCCAGCCTGTGATTTTTGATTCTCATTTTCTCAGGTGATAGGCCAAGCAGTGGTTGTGATTGATTGACTGGTAGCTCAATGTTTCCCTTTTCAAAGCACCTACGTTGTGTTTTCATTAGTGGCTCTTTACATGCCCCCCCTTACAACCGAGGGTACGCATTTCTCCACACTCCCTTCACCGTTTATTTTTGGCAGCATTTTTCCTAATGGCCATTCTGATTGCTGTGAGCTGATAGGTTTTTGTAATATGGGTATGCATGACATTAAAATTTTTAAATTCATCATATTCCTACGCCTTTTTCTTTTCTCTTAAAAGAAAAAAACCGTAAGTATAATAGAGCTCTTGAAATTGACTTCTTCGAAGGTTGCCCTCTTTTGAATTTTTTGGTCGATTTTTGACCCCAGAAATTTTTTGGAGGGCAGGTGTCATTTACAGAACTGCAAGTTGGTGAAAATTTAGTGACCTTTTGCAGTGGGTTCAAAGCTGCTGTTGTGGGAAACGTCCACAAGGAGGTAGCTTTTCTCCATTCCCCAATCTGGGTACTAGGGCAGCAGAGCCCTTCTGGAAGTCATTGTCCTAGGTTATAAATTAGAATGGAATTTGCCAGGAGAAATCCCCATAAGTTTATGTCTCATTACTTCTTCTTGGTTTTTAAAATTTTTTTAATCTGGGTAAAGTTTAGAATATTGTTTGTCCTAGGTGTACACCATCTGGTCCTTTTGTACATTATGTATGTCTATTAATGTACAGATCCTCTTCCCATGTAAAATATTACAGTGTTCCATCGACCTCCCTTGCTATATGTTCGGTCTTTTTGATACATGTATATAATATGTATTTGTATATGTATAGTAACACTAATCCTCATTTCTCAATTTCCCCCCTCCTTTCCTTTTAGATGAGCATAGTTTGTTTTGTTTTCTAAGCCTGTGAGTGTCTTTCTCTTTGGAAATATGTTCATCTGTGTCAGTTATTAGATAATGCCATAAGTGATAATATAGGCTATAGGTCTTTTGCTTTCTGACCTACTTCATGTTTTGTGATTATCTCCAGGCTCATCTGTGGTGCCTCAAAGAGCAGCGCTTCAGTGTTTTCCATGGCTAATATTCCATTGTGTACATGGACCACTTCTTCTTGGTGCATTCCTCTGTTGATGGACATTTTCCTTGCTTCCAAGTGTTGCCTATGGTAAATATTGCTGGAGGGCAGGATTGCCAGCCTGTGATTTGTGATTTTCATTTTCTCAGGTGATAGACCCAGCAGTGGTTATGATTGATTGACTGGTATGGTAGCTCAACGTTTACCTTTTCAAGGCACCTCAATTGTGCTTTCATTAGTGGCTCTTACCACGTCCCCCTTAGAATCGAGGGTACGCACTTCTCCACAATCACGTCAGCATTTCTTGTTTGCAGCATATTTGTTGATGGCCATTCTGACTGGTGTGAGCTGATAGGTGTTTGTAATTTGGGTTTACATGTCTGTAAAAATTCCTACAATTCATCATTTTTCCACGCCTTTTTCTTTTCTGTTAAAAGAAAAAAGAACAAAAGTGTGAGTATAATATACCTCTTCAAATTTTCTTTTTGGAAGGTTGCACTCTAGAATTTTTTGGTCGATTTTCGACCTCAGTATTTTTTGGAGGGCAGGTGTCATTTACAGACCTGCAATTGGTGAATATTTAGTGACCTTTTGCAGTGGGTTTAAAGCTGCTGTGGTGGGAAACGGCCACAAGGATGCAGCATTTCTCCATTCCCAAATCTGGGTACTAGGGCAGCAGAGCCGTTCTGGAAGTCGTTTGCCTAGGTTGTAAATTTGAATGGAATGTGCCAGGAAAACCCCCCATAAGTTTATGTCTCATTACTCCTAGTTCGTTGTTTTAATTTTTTCAATTGGGGTAATGGTTAGAATGTTGCTTGTCCAAGGTGTACACACTCTGGTTCATCTACATATTCTATATACCTATTTATGTAGAGATCCTCTTCCCCTGTAAATTATTACAGAGTGTTCCGTAAACCTTCCTTGCTATATGGTCGGTCTTTTTGATATATGTATATAATATGTATTTGTATACATATGGTAACGCTAATCTTCATTTATCCATTCCCCCCACCTTTCCTTTTAGATAAGCATAGTTTTTTTTTAATAAGTCTGTGATTGACTTTCTCTGTGGAAATATGTTCATTTGTGTCAGTTATTAGATAACGCCTATAAGTGATATCATAGGATATAGGACTTCTGCTTTCCGACTTACCTCATGTTCTGTGATTATCTCCAAGATCATCTATGGTGCCTCAAAGAGCAGTGTTTCATTGTTTTCCATGGCTAGTATTCATTGTGTACATGGACCACTTCTTCTTTATCCTTTCATCTGTTGATGGACATTTTGGTTGCTTCACTGTCTTGTCTATGGTGAATAAGGCTGCAGTGCAGCTTTTGCAGCCCGGGTCTTCTTCATTCTGGTCTTCTCAGGTGAGAGGCCCATTGGTGCGCCTGCTGGATTGAATGGTACCTCAATTTTTCCTTTTCAACGCAGCTCCTTTCTGTTCTCATTATTAGCGTTTAACCCTTTGGCATCTCACCAGCAGCTAGAGGGTACACAGTTCTCTAAAACCTCTTCAGCATTTATTGTTTGTAGACTTTTTGCCAATGGTCAGTCGACTGGTGTGAGTTGAAAACTTTTTGTAGATTAGATTGCATGAGTCTAATACTTCCTGAGGTGGAGCTTTTATCCATTTTCCTTTCTTTAAAAAGAGAGTGAGTAAAACTTACCTCTTCATACTATCTTCTTGAAAATTTGGCCTGTTTTGAATTTTTTGTATCCATTCCCTACCTCAGCACAATTTTGAGGGCAGGTGTCCTTTACAGCCCTGAGTCCTTGTGAATGGTAAGTGACCATTAGCTGTGGGTTAAAAGCTGCTCTTGCGGGAATCGGCCACAAGGCGGCAGCATTTCTCCTTTACCAAATCTGGTTTCTAGGGCAACAGAGCCTTACTGGAAGTGGTGTTCTAGGTTGTAAATTAGAATGGAATGTGCGAGGAAAAAGCCCTTTAAGTTTATGTCTCATTACTTCTTGTTGGTATTTTGAACTTAATTTTTATTTCTTATCACAGCAAACTTGATTACAATGTTTTGTTTGTTCTAGGTGTGCAAGATGTGGTTCTTTCACACATATGCATATATCTATTCTTCGGATCCTTTTCCCATGTAGGTTATGACACAATGTTGAGTAGTCTTCTCTTGGTATTGCGTAGGTCTTTGGTGATTATATATTTCACATGTGTTTGTATCTCTCTGTTAACCTCAATATGGTAATGTATCCAATCCTCACACCTTTCCATTTGGTGAACCATAAGTTTTTTTAATGAATCTATGATAGTGTTTCTCTGTGGAAATATCTTTGTTTGTATCATTTTTTAGGTAACACCTATATGTGATATGATAGGATATGTGTCTTTCGCTTTCTCACTTACTCCAAGTTGCGTGATTACTTCTAGACTCATCTATGGTGCTGCAAATGGCATTGTTTCATTTTTTCACTAGCTCTTATTCCATCTGTACAGGTAGCAGTACTTCTTTGTCCACCCATCTGTCGGTGGACTTTTTGGTTACTTCCATATCTTGGCTATTGTAATACTATGCAATGTAGATTTGCGTGCCTGTGTCCTTCCAATTCTCTCTTCTTCGTTTATAGGTCTAGGCATAGGTCTGCTAGATCATATGGTAGCTCAATGGTTACCTTTTAAAGGCACCTCTATTCTGTTCTCCTTAGTGGCTCTTTCCAGGTTACGTCCCACTTAAAGTGGAGGGTATGTATTTCTTCCCAGCACCTTCAGCATTTATTCTTTGTAGTTTTTGCTGATGGTTATTCTGAGTGGTGTGAGCTGATACCTCTTTGTGGTTGAATTTGCATGTGTCTCATAATGTGTTGAAATTGAGCTTTAAGACATGTCCTTTTAATTTTTCCAGCTGTGATTAGAGCTTATTTCTTCAAAGTGTTTTCTTAAAGTATGTGTCACCATTTGAAATATTTTGGCCATTATCTCCCTCAAGACATTTTGAGGGCAGGTTTCATTTACAGCCCTGAAGTACTTGTTCATATGAAGTGACCATTAGCTCAGGCTTTAAACCTGCTTTTGCAGGTAATGGCCAGAGAGCGGCAGCCTTTCTACGTTCCCCATGCTGGTACTAGGGAAACAGACCTACCGGCCAGTGGTGTTCTTCGGTTATAAATTAGAGTGCAATGTGCCCGGATAAACCCACAAATGTTGATGTCTCCTTGCTTTTGTTTGTTTGTAATTCAATTTATATTTATTATTAGAGTAATATTCCATTGTGTACGTGGACCACTTCTTCTTGGTGCATTCCTCGGTTGATGGACATTTTCATTGCTTCCAAGTGCTGGCTATGGTAAATATTGCTGGCGTACAGGTTTGCCAGCCTGTGATTTTTGATTCTCATTTTCTCAGGTGATAGGCCAAGCAGTGGTTGTGATTGATTGACTGGTAGCTCAATGTTTCCCTTTTCAAAGCACCTACGTTGTGTTTTCATTAGTGGCTCTTTACATGCCCCCCCTTACAACCGAGGGTACGCATTTCTCCACACTCCCTTCACCGTTTATTTTTGGCAGCATTTTTCCTAATGGCCATTCTGATTGCTGTGAGCTGATAGGTTTTTGTAATATGGGTATGCATGACATTAAAATTTTTAAATTCATCATATTCCTACGCCTTTTTCTTTTCTCTTAAAAGAAAAAAACCGTAAGTATAATACAGCTCTTGAAATTGACTTCTTCGAAGGTTGCCCTCTTTTGAATTTTTTGGTCGATTTTTGACCCCAGAAATTTTTTGGAGGGCAGGTGTCATTTACAGAACTGCAAGTTGGTGAAAATTTAGTGACCTTTTGCAGTGGGTTCAAAGCTGCTGTTGTGGGAAACGTCCACAAGGAGGTAGCTTTTCTCCATTCCCCAATCTGGGTACTAGGGCAGCAGAGCCCTTCTGGAAGTCATTGTCCTAGGTTATAAATTAGAATGGAATTTGCCAGGAGAAATCCCCATAAGTTTATGTCTCATTACTTCTTCTTGGTTTTTAAAATTTTTTTAATCTGGGTAAAGTTTAGAATATTGTTTGTCCTAGGTGTACACCATCTGGTCCTTTTGTACATTATGTATGTCTATTAATGTACAGATCCTCTTCCCATGTAAAATATTACAGTGTTCCATCGACCTCCCTTGCTATATGTTCGGTCTTTTTGATACATGTATATAATATGTATTTGTATATGTATAGTAACACTAATCCTCATTTCTCAATTTCCCCCCTCCTTTCCTTTTAGATGAGCATAGTTTGTTTTGTTTTCTAAGCCTGTGAGTGTCTTTCTCTTTGGAAATATGTTCATCTGTGTCAGTTATTAGATAATGCCATAAGTGATAATATAGGCTATAGGTCTTTTGCTTTCTGACCTACTTCATGTTTTGTGATTATCTCCAGGCTCATCTGTGGTGCCTCAAAGAGCAGCGCTTCAGTGTTTTCCATGGCTAATATTCCATTGTGTACATGGACCACTTCTTCTTGGTGCATTCCTCTGTTGATGGACATTTTCCTTGCTTCCAAGTGTTGCCTATGGTAAATATTGCTGGAGGGCAGGATTGCCAGCCTGTGATTTGTGATTTTCATTTTCTCAGGTGATAGACCCAGCAGTGGTTATGATTGATTGACTGGTATGGTAGCTCAACGTTTACCTTTTCAAGGCACCTCAATTGTGCTTTCATTAGTGGCTCTTACCACGTCCCCCTTAGAATCGAGGGTACGCACTTCTCCACAATCACGTCAGCATTTCTTGTTTGCAGCATTTTTGTTGATGGCCATTCTGACTGGTGTGAGCTGATAGGTGTTTGTAATTTGGGTTTACATGTCTGTAAAAATTCCTACAATTCATCATTTTTCCACGCCTTTTTCTTTTCTGTTAAAAGAAAAAAGAACAAAAGTGTGAGTATAATATACCTCTTCAAATTTTCTTTTTGGAAGGTTGCACTCTAGAATTTTTTGGTCGATTTTCGACCTCAGTATTTTTTGGAGGGCAGGTGTCATTTACAGACCTGCAATTGGTGAATATTTAGTGACCTTTTGCAGTGGGTTTAAAGCTGCTGTGGTGGGAAACGGCCACAAGGATGCAGCATTTCTCCATTCCCAAATCTGGGTACTAGGGCAGCAGAGCCGTTCTGGAAGTCGTTTGCCTAGGTTGTAAATTTGAATGGAATGTGCCAGGAAAACCCCCCATAAGTTTATGTCTCATTACTCCTAGTTCGTTGTTTTAATTTTTTCAATTGGGGTAATGGTTAGAATGTTGCTTGTCCAAGGTGTACACACTCTGGTTCATCTACATATTCTATATACCTATTTATGTAGAGATCCTCTTCCCCTGTAAATTATTACAGAGTGTTCCGTAAACCTTCCTTGCTATATGGTCGGTCTTTTTGATATATGTATATAATATGTATTTGTATACATATGGTAACGCTAATCTTCATTTATCCATTCCCCCCACCTTTCCTTTTAGATAAGCATAGTTTTTTTTAATAAGTCTGTGATTGACTTTCTCTGTGGAAATATGTTCATTTGTGTCAGTTATTAGATAACGCCTATAAGTGATATCATAGGATATAGGACTTTTGCTTTCCGACTTACCTCATGTTCTGTGATTATCTCCAAGATCATCTATGGTGCCTCAAAGAGCAGTGTTTCATTGTTTTCCATGGCTAGTATTCATTGTGTACATGGACCACTTCTTCTTTATCCTTTCATCTGTTGATGGACATTTTGGTTGCTTCACTGTCTTGTCTATGGTGAATAAGGCTGCAGTGCAGCTTTTGCAGCCCGGGTCTTCTTCATTCTGGTCTTCTCAGGTGAGAGGCCCATTGGTGCGCCTGCTGGATTGAATGGTACCTCAATTTTTCCTTTTCAACGCAGCTCCTTTCTGTTCTCATTATTAGCGTTTAACCCTTTGGCATCTCACCAGCAGCTAGAGGGTACACAGTTCTCTAAAACCTCTTCAGCATTTATTGTTTGTAGACTTTTTGCCAATGGTCAGTCGACTGGTGTGAGTTGAAAACTTTTTGTAGATTAGATTGCATGAGTCTAATACTTCCTGAGGTGGAGCTTTTATCCATTTTCCTTTCTTTAAAAAGAGAGTGAGTAAAACTTACCTCTTCATACTATCTTCTTGAAAATTTGGCCTGTTTTGAATTTTTTGTATCCATTCCCTACCTCAGCACAATTTTGAGGGCAGGTGTCCTTTACAGCCCTGAGTCCTTGTGAATGGTAAGTGACCATTAGCTGTGGGTTAAAAGCTGCTCTTGCGGGAATCGGCCACAAGGCGGCAGCATTTCTCCTTTACCAAATCTGGTTACTAGGGCAACAGAGCCTTACTGGAAGTGGTGTTCTAGGTTGTAAATTAGAATGGAATGTGCGAGGAAAAAGCCCTTTAAGTTTATGTCTCATTACTTCTTGTTGGTATTTTGAACTTAATTTTTATTTTTTATCACAGCAAACTTGATTACAATGTTTTGTTTGTTCTAGGTGTGCAAGATGTGGTTCTTTCACACATATGCATATATCTATTCTTCTTCGGATCCTTTTCCCATGTGGGTTATGACACAATGTTGAGTAGTCTTCTCTTGGTATTGCGTAGGTCTTTGGTGATTATATATTTCACATGTGTTTGTATCTCTCTGTTAACCTCAATATGGTAATGTATCCAATCCTCACACCTTTCCATTTGGTGAACCATAAGTTTTTTTAATGAATCTATGATAGTGTTTCTCTGTGGAAATATCTTTGTTTGTATCATTTTTTAGGTAACACCTATATGTGATATGATAGGATATGTGTCTTTCGCTTTCTCACTTACTCCAAGTTGCGTGATTACTTCTAGACTCATCTATGGTGCTGCAAATGGCATTGTTTCATTTTTTCACTAGCTCCTATTCCATCTGTACAGGTAGCAGTTCTTCTTTGTCCACCCATCTGTCGGTGGACTTTTTGGTTACTTCCATATCTTGGCTATTGTAATACTATGCAATGTAGATTTGCGTGCCTGTGTCCTTCCAATTCTCTCTTCTTCGTTTATAGGTCTAGGCATAGGTCTGCTAGATCATATGGTAGCTCAATGGTTACCTTTTAAAGGCACCTCTATTCTGTTCTCCTTAGTGGCTCTTTCCAGGTTACGTCCCACTTAAAGTGGAGGGTATGTATTTCTTCCCAGCACCTTCAGCATTTATTCTTTGTAGTTTTTGCTGATGGTTATTCTGAGTGGTGTGAGCTGATACCTCTTTGTGGTTGAATGTGCATGTGTCTCATAATGTGTTGAAATTGAGCTTTAAGACATGTCCTTTTAATTTTTCCAGCTGTGATTAGAGCTTATTTCTTCAAAGTGTTTTCTTAAAGTATGTGTCACCATTTGAAATATTTTGGCCATTATCTCCCTCAAGACATTTTGAGGGCAGGTTTCATTTACAGCCCTGAAGTACTTGTTCATATGAAGTGACCATTAGCTCAGGCTTTAAACCTGCTTTTGCAGGTAATGGCCAGAGAGCGGCAGCCTTTCTACGTTCCCCATGCTGGTACTAGGGAAACAGACCTACCGGCCAGTGGTGTTCTTCGGTTATAAATTAGAGTGCAATGTGCCCGGATAAACCCACAAATGTTGATGTCTCCTTGCTTTTGTTTGTTTTTAATTTAATTTATATTTATTATTAGAGTAATATTCCATTGTGTACGTGGACCACTTCTTCTTGGTGCATTCCTCGGTTGATGGACATTTTCATTGCTTCCAAGTGCTGGCTATGGTAAATATTGCTGGCGTACAGGTTTGCCAGCCTGTGATTTTTGATTCTCATTTTCTCAGGTGATAGGCCAAGCAGTGGTTGTGATTGATTGACTGGTAGCTCAATGTTTCCCTTTTCAAAGCACCTACGTTGTGTTTTCATTAGTGGCTCTTTACATGCCCCCCCTTACAACCGAGGGTACGCATTTCTCCACACTCCCTTCACCGTTTATTTTTGGCAGCATTTTTCCTAATGGCCATTCTGATTGCTGTGAGCTGATAGGTTTTTGTAATATGGGTATGCATGACATTAAAATTTTTAAATTCATCATATTCCTACGCCTTTTTCTTTTCTCTTAAAAGAAAAAAACCGTAAGTATAATAGAGCTCTTGAAATTGACTTCTTCGAAGGTTGCCCTCTTTTGAATTTTTTGGTCGATTTTTGACCCCAGAAATTTTTTGGAGGGCAGGTGTCATTTACAGAACTGCAAGTTGGTGAAAATTTAGTGACCTTTTGCAGTGGGTTCAAAGCTGCTGTTGTGGGAAACGTCCACAAGGAGGTAGCTTTTCTCCATTCCCCAATCTGGGTACTAGGGCAGCAGAGCCCTTCTGGAAGTCATTGTCCTAGGTTATAAATTAGAATGGAATTTGCCAGGAGAAATCCCCATAAGTTTATGTCTCATTACTTCTTCTTGGTTTTTAAAATTTTTTTAATCTGGGTAAAGTTTAGAATATTGTTTGTCCTAGGTGTACACCATCTGGTCCTTTTGTACATTATGTATGTCTATTAATGTACAGATCCTCTTCCCATGTAAAATATTACAGTGTTCCATCGACCTCCCTTGCTATATGTTCGGTCTTTTTGATACATGTATATAATATGTATTTGTATATGTATAGTAACACTAATCCTCATTTCTCAATTTCCCCCCTCCTTTCCTTTTAGATGAGCATAGTTTGTTTTGTTTTCTAAGCCTGTGAGTGTCTTTCTCTTTGGAAATATGTTCATCTGTGTCAGTTATTAGATAATGCCATAAGTGATAATATAGGCTATAGGTCTTTTGCTTTCTGACCTACTTCATGTTTTGTGATTATCTCCAGGCTCATCTGTGGTGCCTCAAAGAGCAGCGCTTCAGTGTTTTCCATGGCTAATATTCCATTGTGTACATGGACCACTTCTTCTTGGTGCATTCCTCTGTTGATGGACATTTTCCTTGCTTCCAAGTGTTGCCTATGGTAAATATTGCTGGAGGGCAGGATTGCCAGCCTGTGATTTGTGATTTTCATTTTCTCAGGTGATAGACCCAGCAGTGGTTATGATTGATTGACTGGTATGGTAGCTCAACGTTTACCTTTTCAAGGCACCTCAATTGTGCTTTCATTAGTGGCTCTTACCACGTGCCCCTTAGAATCGAGGGTACGCACTTCTCCACAATCACGTCAGCATTTCTTGTTTGCAGCATTTTTGTTGATGGCCATTCTGACTGGTGTGAGCTGATAGGTGTTTGTAATTTGGGTTTACATGTCTGTAAAAATTCCTACAATTCATCATTTTTCCACGCCTTTTTCTTTTCTGTTAAAAGAAAAAAGAACAAAAGTGTGAGTATAATATACCTCTTCAAATTTTCTTTTTGGAAGGTTGCACTCTAGAATTTTTTGGTCGATTTTCGACCTCAGTATTTTTTGGAGGGCAGGTGTCATTTACAGACCTGCAATTGGTGAATATTTAGTGACCTTTTGCAGTGGGTTTAAAGCTGCTTTGGTGGGAAACGGCCACAAGGATGCAGCATTTCTCCATTCCCAAATCTGGGTACTAGGGCAGCAGAGCCGTTCTGGAAGTCGTTTGCCTAGGTTGTAAATTTGAATGGAATGTGCCCGGAAACCCCCCCATAAGTTTATGTCTCATTACTCCTAGTTCGTTGTTTTAATTTTTTCAATTGGGGTAATGGTTAGAATGTTGCTTGTCCAAGGTGTACACACTCTGGTTCATCTACATATTCTATATACCTATTTATGTAGAGATCCTCTTCCCCTGTAAATTATTACAGAGTGTTCCGTAAACCTTCCTTGCTATATGGTCGGTCTTTTTGATATATGTATATAATATGTATTTGTATACATATGGTAACGCTAATCTTCATTTATCCATTCCCCCCACCTTTCCTTTTAGATAAGCATAGTTTTTTTTAATAAGTCTGTGATTGACTTTCTCTGTGGAAATATGTTCATTTGTGTCAGTTATTAGATAACGCCTATAAGTGATATCATAGGATATAGGACTTTTGCTTTCCGACTTACCTCATGTTCTGTGATTATCTCCAAGATCATCTATGGTGCCTCAAAGAGCAGTGTTTCATTGTTTTCCATGGCTAGTATTCATTGTGTACATGGACCACTTCTTCTTTATCCTTTCATCTGTTGATGGACATTTTGGTTGCTTCACTGTCTTGTCTATGGTGAATAAGGCTGCAGTGCAGCTTTTGCAGCCCGGGTCTTCTTCATTCTGGTCTTCTCAGGTGAGAGGCCCATTGGTGCGCCTGCTGGATTGAATGGTACCTCAATTTTTCCTTTTCAACGCAGCTCCTTTCTGTTCTCATTATTAGCGTTTAACCCTTTGGCATCTCACCAGCAGCTAGAGGGTACACAGTTCTCTAAAACCTCTTCAGCATTTATTGTTTGTAGACTTTTTGCCAATGGTCAGTCGACTGGTGTGAGTTGAAAACTTTTTGTAGATTAGATTGCATGAGTCTAATACTTCCTGAGGTGGAGCTTTTATCCATTTTCCTTTCTTTAAAAAGAGAGTGAGTAAAACTTACCTCTTCATACTATCTTCTTGAAAATTTGGCCTGTTTTGAATTTTTTGTATCCATTCCCTACCTCAGCACAATTTTGAGGGCAGGTGTCCTTTACAGCCCTGAGTCCTTGTGAATGGTAAGTGACCATTAGCTGTGGGTTAAAAGCTGCTCTTGCGGGAATCGGCCACAAGGCGGCAGCATTTCTCCTTTACCAAATCTGGTTACTAGGGCAACAGAGCCTTACTGGAAGTGGTGTTCTAGGTTGTAAATTAGAATGGAATGTGCGAGGAAAAAGCCCTTTAAGTTTATGTCTCATTACTTCTTGTTGGTATTTTGAACTTAATTTTTATTTTTTATCACAGCAAACTTGATTACAATGTTTTGTTTGTTCTAGGTGTGCAAGATGTGGTTCTTTCACACATATGCATATATCTATTCTTCTTCGGATCCTTTTCCCATGTGGGTTATGACACAATGTTGAGTAGTCTTCTCTTGGTATTGCGTAGGTCTTTGGTGATTATATATTTCACATGTGTTTGTATCTCTCTGTTAACCTCAATATGGTAATGTATCCAATCCTCACACCTTTCCATTTGGTGAACCATAAGTTTTTTTAATGAATCTATGATAGTGTTTCTCTGTGGAAATATCTTTGTTTGTATCATTTTTTAGGTAACACCTATATGTGATATGATAGGATATGTGTCTTTCGCTTTCTCACTTACTCCAAGTTGCGTGATTACTTCTAGACTCATCTATGGTGCTGCAAATGGCATTGTTTCATTTTTTCACTAGCTCCTATTCCATCTGTACAGGTAGCAGTTCTTCTTTGTCCACCCATCTGTCGGTGGACTTTTTGGTTACTTCCATATCTTGGCTATTGTAATACTATGCAATGTAGATTTGCGTGCCTGTGTCCTTCCAATTCTCTCTTCTTCGTTTATAGGTCTAGGCATAGGTCTGCTAGATCATATGGTAGCTCAATGGTTACCTTTTAAAGGCACCTCTATTCTGTTCTCCTTAGTGGCTCTTTCCAGGTTACGTCCCACTTAAAGTGGAGGGTATGTATTTCTTCCCAGCACCTTCAGCATTTATTCTTTGTAGTTTTTGCTGATGGTTATTCTGAGTGGTGTGAGCTGATACCTCTTTGTGGTTGAATTTGCATGTGTCTCATAATGTGTTGAAATTGAGCTTTAAGACATGTCCTTTTAATTTTTCCAGCTGTGATTAGAGCTTATTTCTTCAAAGTGTTTTCTTAAAGTATGTGTCACCATTTGAAATAGTTTGGCCATTATCTCCCTCAAGACATTTTGAGGGCAGGTTTCATTTACAGCCCTGAAGTACTTGTTCATATGAAGTGACCATTAGCTCAGGCTTTAAACCTGCTTTTGCAGGTAATGGCCAGAGAGCGGCAGCCTTTCTACGTTCCCCATGCTGGTACTAGGGAAACAGACCTACCGGCCAGTGGTGTTCTTCGGTTATAAATTAGAGTGCAATGTGCCCGGATAAACCCACAAATGTTGATGTCTCCTTGCTTTTGTTTGTTTTTAATTCAATTTATATTTATTATTAGAGTAATATTCCATTGTGTACGTGGACCACTTCTTCTTGGTGCATTCCTCGGTTGATGGACATTTTCATTGCTTCCAAGTGCTGGCTATGGTAAATATTGCTGGCGTACAGGTTTGCCAGCCTGTGATTTTTGATTCTCATTTTCTCAGGTGATAGGCCAAGCAGTGGTTGTGATTGATTGACTGGTAGCTCAATGTTTCCCTTTTCAAAGCACCTACGTTGTGTTTTCATTAGTGGCTCTTTACATGCCCCCCCTTACAACCGAGGGTACGCATTTCTCCACACTCCCTTCACCGTTTATTTTTGGCAGCATTTTTCCTAATGGCCATTCTGATTGCTGTGAGCTGATAGGTTTTTGTAATATGGGTATGCATGACATTAAAATTTTTAAATTCATCATATTCCTACGCCTTTTTCTTTTCTCTTAAAAGAAAAAAACCGTAAGTATAATACAGCTCTTGAAATTGACTTCTTCGAAGGTTGCCCTCTTTTGAATTTTTTGGTCGATTTTTGACCCCAGAAATTTTTTGGAGGGCAGGTGTCATTGACAGAACTGCAAGTTGGTGAAAATTTAGTGACCTTTTGCAGTGGGTTCAAAGCTGCTGTTGTGGGAAACGTCCACAAGGAGGTAGCTTTTCTCCATTCCCCAATCTGGGTACTAGGGCAGCAGAGCCCTTCTGGAAGTCATTGTCCTAGGTTATAAATTAGAATGGAATTTGCCAGGAGAAATCCCCATAAGTTTATGTCTCATTACTTCATCTTGGTTTTTAAAATTTTTTTAATCTGGGTAAAGTTTAGAATATTGTTTGTCCTAGGTGTACACCATCTGGTCCTTTTGTACATTATGTATGTCTATTAATGTACAGATCCTCTTCCCATGTAAAATATTACAGTGTTCCATCGACCTCCCTTGCTATATGTTCGGTCTTTTTGATACATGTATATAATATGTATTTGTATATGTATAGTAACACTAATCCTCATTTCTCAATTTCCCCCCTCCTTTCCTTTTAGATGAGCATAGTTTGTTTTGTTTTCTAAGCCTGTGAGTGTCTTTCTCTTTGGAAATATGTTCATCTGTGTCAGTTATTAGATAATGCCATAAGTGATAATATAGGCTATAGGTCTTTTGCTTTCTGACCTACTTCATGTTTTGTGATTATCTCCAGGCTCATCTGTGGTGCCTCAAAGAGCAGCGCTTCAGTGTTTTCCATGGCTAATATTCCATTGTGTACATGGACCACTTCTTCTTGGTGCATTCCTCTGTTGATGGACATTTTCCTTGCTTCCAAGTGTTGCCTATGGTAAATATTGCTGGAGGGCAGGATTGCCAGCCTGTGATTTGTGATTTTCATTTTCTCAGGTGATAGACCCAGCAGTGGTTATGATTGATTGACTGGTATGGTAGCTCAACGTTTACCTTTTCAAGGCACCTCAATTGTGCTTTCATTAGTGGCTCTTACCACGTGCCCCTTAGAATCGAGGGTACGCACTTCTCCACAATCACGTCAGCATTTCTTGTTTGCAGCATTTTTGTTGATGGCCATTCTGACTGGTGTGAGCTGATAGGTGTTTGTAATTTGGGTTTACATGTCTGTAAAAATTCCTACAATTCATCATTTTTCCACGCCTTTTTCTTTTCTGTTAAAAGAAAAAAGAACAAAAGTGTGAGTATAATATACCTCTTCAAATTTTCTTTTTGGAAGGTTGCACTCTAGAATTTTTTGGTCGATTTTCGACCTCAGTATTTTTTGGAGGGCAGGTGTCATTTACAGACCTGCAATTGGTGAATATTTAGTGACCTTTTGCAGTGGGTTTAAAGCTGCTGTGGTGGGAAACGGCCACAAGGATGCAGCATTTCTCCATTCCCAAATCTGGGTACTAGGGCAGCAGAGCCGTTCTGGAAGTCGTTTGCCTAGGTTGTAAATTTGAATGGAATGTGCCCGGAAACCCCCCCATAAGTTTATGTCTCATTACTCCTAGTTCGTTGTTTTAATTTTTTCAATTGGGGTAATGGTTAGAATGTTGCTTGTCCAAGGTGTACACACTCTGGTTCATCTACATATTCTATATACCTATTTATGTAGAGATCCTCTTCCCCTGTAAATTATTACAGAGTGTTCCGTAAACCTTCCTTGCTATATGGTCGGTCTTTTTGATATATGTATATAATATGTATTTGTATACATATGGTAACGCTAATCTTCATTTATCCATTCCCCCCACCTTTCCTTTTAGATAAGCATAGTTTTTTTTAATAAGTCTGTGATTGACTTTCTCTGTGGAAATATGTTCATTTGTGTCAGTTATTAGATAACGCCTATAAGTGATATCATAGGATATAGGACTTTTGCTTTCCGACTTACCTCATGTTCTGTGATTATCTCCAAGATCATCTATGGTGCCTCAAAGAGCAGTGTTTCATTGTTTTCCATGGCTAGTATTCATTGTGTACATGGACCACTTCTTCTTTATCCTTTCATCTGTTGATGGACATTTTGGTTGCTTCACTGTCTTGTCTATGGTGAATAAGGCTGCAGTGCAGCTTTTGCAGCCCGGGTCTTCTTCATTCTGGTCTTCTCAGGTGAGAGGCCCATTGGTGCGCCTGCTGGATTGAATGGTACCTCAATTTTTCCTTTTCAACGCAGCTCCTTTCTGTTCTCATTATTAGCGTTTAACCCTTTGGCATCTCACCAGCAGCTAGAGGGTACACAGTTCTCTAAAACCTCTTCAGCATTTATTGTTTGTAGACTTTTTGCCAATGGTCAGTCGACTGGTGTGAGTTGAAAACTTTTTGTAGATTAGATTGCATGAGTCTAATACTTCCTGAGGTGGAGCTTTTATCCATTTTCCTTTCTTTAAAAAGAGAGTGAGTAAAACTTACCTCTTCATACTATCTTCTTGAAAATTTGGCCTGTTTTGAATTTTTTGTATCCATTCCCTACCTCAGCACAATTTTGAGGGCAGGTGTCCTTTACAGCCCTGAGTCCTTGTGAATGGTAAGTGACCATTAGCTGTGGGTTAAAAGCTGCTCTTGCGGGAATCGGCCACAAGGCGGCAGCATTTCTCCTTTACCAAATCTGGTTACTAGGGCAACAGAGCCTTACTGGAAGTGGTGTTCTAGGTTGTAAATTAGAATGGAATGTGCGAGGAAAAAGCCCTTTAAGTTTATGTCTCATTACTTCTTGTTGGTATTTTGAACTTAATTTTTATTTTTTATCACAGCAAACTTGATTACAATGTTTTGTTTGTTCTAGGTGTGCAAGATGTGGTTCTTTCACACATATGCATATATCTATTCTTCTTCGGATCCTTTTCCCATGTGGGTTATGACACAATGTTGAGTAGTCTTCTCTTGGTATTGCGTAGGTCTTTGGTGATTATATATTTCACATGTGTTTGTATCTCTCTGTTAACCTCAATATGGTAATGTATCCAATCCTCACACCTTTCCATTTGGTGAACCATAAGTTTTTTTAATGAATCTATGATAGTGTTTCTCTGTGGAAATATCTTTGTTTGTATCATTTTTTAGGTAACACCTATATGTGATATGATAGGATATGTGTCTTTCGCTTTCTCACTTACTCCAAGTTGCGTGATTACTTCTAGACTCATCTATGGTGCTGCAAATGGCATTGTTTCATTTTTTCACTAGCTCCTATTCCATCTGTACAGGTAGCAGTTCTTCTTTGTCCACCCATCTGTCGGTGGACTTTTTGGTTACTTCCATATCTTGGCTATTGTAATACTATGCAATGTAGATTTGCGTGCCTGTGTCCTTCCAATTCTCTCTTCTTCGTTTATAGGTCTAGGCATAGGTCTGCTAGATCATATGGTAGCTCAATGGTTACCTTTTAAAGGCACCTCTATTCTGTTCTCCTTAGTGGCTCTTTCCAGGTTACGTCCCACTTAAAGTGGAGGGTATGTATTTCTTCCCAGCACCTTCAGCATTTATTCTTTGTAGTTTTTGCTGATGGTTATTCTGAGTGGTGTGAGCTGATACCTCTTTGTGGTTGAATTTGCATGTGTCTCATAATGTGTTGAAATTGAGCTTTAAGACATGTCCTTTTAATTTTTCCAGCTGTGATTAGAGCTTATTTCTTCAAAGTGTTTTCTTAAAGTATGTGTCACCATTTGAAATATTTTGGCCATTATCTCCCTCAAGACATTTTGAGGGCAGGTTTCATTTACAGCCCTGAAGTACTTGTTCATATGAAGTGACCATTAGCTCAGGCTTTAAACCTGCTTTTGCAGGTAATGGCCAGAGAGCGGCAGCCTTTCTACGTTCCCCATGCTGGTACTAGGGAAACAGACCTACCGGCCAGTGGTGTTCTTCGGTTATAAATTAGAGTGCAATGTGCCCGGATAAACCCACAAATGTTGATGTCTCCTTGCTTTTGTTTGTTTTTAATTCAATTTATATTTATTATTAGAGTAATATTCCATTGTGTACGTGGACCACTTCTTCTTGGTGCATTCCTCGGTTGATGGACATTTTCATTGCTTCCAAGTGCTGGCTATGGTAAATATTGCTGGCGTACAGGTTTGCCAGCCTGTGATTTTTGATTCTCATTTTCTCAGGTGATAGGCCAAGCAGTGGTTGTGATTGATTGACTGGTAGCTCAATGTTTCCCTTTTCAAAGCACCTACGTTGTGTTTTCATTAGTGGCTCTTTACATGCCCCCCCTTACAACCGAGGGTACGCATTTCTCCACACTCCCTTCACCGTTTATTTTTGGCAGCATTTTTCCTAATGGCCATTCTGATTGCTGTGAGCTGATAGGTTTTTGTAATATGGGTATGCATGACATTAAAATTTTTAAATTCATCATATTCCTACGCCTTTTTCTTTTCTCTTAAAAGAAAAAAACCGTAAGTATAATACAGCTCTTGAAATTGACTTCTTCGAAGGTTGCCCTCTTTTGAATTTTTTGGTCGATTTTTGACCCCAGAAATTTTTTGGAGGGCAGGTGTCATTTACAGAACTGCAAGTTGGTGAAAATTTAGTGACCTTTTGCAGTGGGTTCAAAGCTGCTGTTGTGGGAAACGTCCACAAGGAGGTAGCTTTTCTCCATTCCCCAATCTGGGTACTAGGGCAGCAGAGCCCTTCTGGAAGTCATTGTCCTAGGTTATAAATTAGAATGGAATTTGCCAGGAGAAATCCCCATAAGTTTATGTCTCATTACTTCATCTTGGTTTTTAAAATTTTTTTAATCTGGGTAAAGTTTAGAATATTGTTTGTCCTAGGTGTACACCATCTGGTCCTTTTGTACATTATGTATGTCTATTAATGTACAGATCCTCTTCCCATGTAAAATATTACAGTGTTCCATCGACCTCCCTTGCTATATGTTCGGTCTTTTTGATACATGTATATAATATGTATTTGTATATGTATAGTAACACTAATCCTCATTTCTCAATTTCCCCCCTCCTTTCCTTTTAGATGAGCATAGTTTGTTTTGTTTTCTAAGCCTGTGAGTGTCTTTCTCTTTGGAAATATGTTCATCTGTGTCAGTTATTAGATAATGCCATAAGTGATAATATAGGCTATAGGTCTTTTGCTTTCTGACCTACTTCATGTTTTGTGATTATCTCCAGGCTCATCTGTGGTGCCTCAAAGAGCAGCGCTTCAGTGTTTTCCATGGCTAATATTCCATTGTGTACATGGACCACTTCTTCTTGGTGCATTCCTCTGTTGATGGACATTTTCCTTGCTTCCAAGTGTTGCCTATGGTAAATATTGCTGGAGGGCAGGATTGCCAGCCTGTGATTTGTGATTTTCATTTTCTCAGGTGATAGACCCAGCAGTGGTTATGATTGATTGACTGGTATGGTAGCTCAACGTTTACCTTTTCAAGGCACCTCAATTGTGCTTTCATTAGTGGCTCTTACCACGTGCCCCTTAGAATCGAGGGTACGCACTTCTCCACAATCACGTCAGCATTTCTTGTTTGCAGCATTTTTGTTGATGGCCATTCTGACTGGTGTGAGCTGATAGGTGTTTGTAATTTGGGTTTACATGTCTGTAAAAATTCCTACAATTCATCATTTTTCCACGCCTTTTTCTTTTCTGTTAAAAGAAAAAAGAACAAAAGTGTGAGTATAATATACCTCTTCAAATTTTCTTTTTGGAAGGTTGCACTCTAGAATTTTTTGGTCGATTTTCGACCTCAGTATTTTTTGGAGGGCAGGTGTCATTTACAGACCTGCAATTGGTGAATATTTAGTGACCTTTTGCAGTGGGTTTAAAGCTGCTGTGGTGGGAAACGGCCACAAGGATGCAGCATTTCTCCATTCCCAAATCTGGGTACTAGGGCAGCAGAGCCGTTCTGGAAGTCGTTTGCCTAGGTTGTAAATTTGAATGGAATGTGCCCGGAAACCCCCCCATAAGTTTATGTCTCATTACTCCTAGTTCGTTGTTTTAATTTTTTCAATTGGGGTAATGGTTAGAATGTTGCTTGTCCAAGGTGTACACACTCTGGTTCATCTACATATTCTATATACCTATTTATGTAGAGATCCTCTTCCCCTGTAAATTATTACAGAGTGTTCCGTAAACCTTCCTTGCTATATGGTCGGTCTTTTTGATATATGTATATAATATGTATTTGTATACATATGGTAACGCTAATCTTCATTTATCCATTCCCCCCACCTTTCCTTTTAGATAAGCATAGTTTTTTTTAATAAGTCTGTGATTGACTTTCTCTGTGGAAATATGTTCATTTGTGTCAGTTATTAGATAACGCCTATAAGTGATATCATAGGATATAGGACTTTTGCTTTCCGACTTACCTCATGTTCTGTGATTATCTCCAAGATCATCTATGGTGCCTCAAAGAGCAGTGTTTCATTGTTTTCCATGGCTAGTATTCATTGTGTACATGGACCACTTCTTCTTTATCCTTTCATCTGTTGATGGACATTTTGGTTGCTTCACTGTCTTGTCTATGGTGAATAAGGCTGCAGTGCAGCTTTTGCAGCCCGGGTCTTCTTCATTCTGGTCTTCTCAGGTGAGAGGCCCATTGGTGCGCCTGCTGGATTGAATGGTACCTCAATTTTTCCTTTTCAACGCAGCTCCTTTCTGTTCTCATTATTAGCGTTTAACCCTTTGGCATCTCACCAGCAGCTAGAGGGTACACAGTTCTCTAAAACCTCTTCAGCATTTATTGTTTGTAGACTTTTTGCCAATGGTCAGTCGACTGGTGTGAGTTGAAAACTTTTTGTAGATTAGATTGCATGAGTCTAATACTTCCTGAGGTGGAGCTTTTATCCATTTTCCTTTCTTTAAAAAGAGAGTGAGTAAAACTTACCTCTTCATACTATCTTCTTGAAAATTTGGCCTGTTTTGAATTTTTTGTATCCATTCCCTACCTCAGCACAATTTTGAGGGCAGGTGTCCTTTACAGCCCTGAGTCCTTGTGAATGGTAAGTGACCATTAGCTGTGGGTTAAAAGCTGCTCTTGCGGGAATCGGCCACAAGGCGGCAGCATTTCTCCTTTACCAAATCTGGTTACTAGGGCAACAGAGCCTTACTGGAAGTGGTGTTCTAGGTTGTAAATTAGAATGGAATGTGCGAGGAAAAAGCCCTTTAAGTTTATGTCTCATTACTTCTTGTTGGTATTTTGAACTTAATTTTTATTTTTTATCACAGCAAACTTGATTACAATGTTTTGTTTGTTCTAGGTGTGCAAGATGTGGTTCTTTCACACATATGCATATATCTATTCTTCTTCGGATCCTTTTCCCATGTGGGTTATGACACAATGTTGAGTAGTCTTCTCTTGGTATTGCGTAGGTCTTTGGTGATTATATATTTCACATGTGTTTGTATCTCTCTGTTAACCTCAATATGGTAATGTATCCAATCCTCACACCTTTCCATTTGGTGAACCATAAGTTTTTTTAATGAATCTATGATAGTGTTTCTCTGTGGAAATATCTTTGTTTGTATCATTTTTTAGGTAACACCTATATGTGATATGATAGGATATGTGTCTTTCGCTTTCTCACTTACTCCAAGTTGCGTGATTACTTCTAGACTCATCTATGGTGCTGCAAATGGCATTGTTTCATTTTTTCACTAGCTCCTATTCCATCTGTACAGGTAGCAGTTCTTCTTTGTCCACCCATCTGTCGGTGGACTTTTTGGTTACTTCCATATCTTGGCTATTGTAATACTATGCAATGTAGATTTGCGTGCCTGTGTCCTTCCAATTCTCTCTTCTTCGTTTATAGGTCTAGGCATAGGTCTGCTAGATCATATGGTAGCTCAATGGTTACCTTTTAAAGGCACCTCTATTCTGTTCTCCTTAGTGGCTCTTTCCAGGTTACGTCCCACTTAAAGTGGAGGGTATGTATTTCTTCCCAGCACCTTCAGCATTTATTCTTTGTAGTTTTTGCTGATGGTTATTCTGAGTGGTGTGAGCTGATACCTCTTTGTGGTTGAATTTGCATGTGTCTCATAATGTGTTGAAATTGAGCTTTAAGACATGTCCTTTTAATTTTTCCAGCTGTGATTAGAGCTTATTTCTTCAAAGTGTTTTCTTAAAGTATGTGTCACCATTTGAAATATTTTGGCCATTATCTCCCTCAAGACATTTTGAGGGCAGGTTTCATTTACAGCCCTGAAGTACTTGTTCATATGAAGTGACCATTAGCTCAGGCTTTAAACCTGCTTTTGCAGGTAATGGCCAGAGAGCGGCAGCCTTTCTACGTTCCCCATGCTGGTACTAGGGAAACAGACCTACCGGCCAGTGGTGTTCTTCGGTTATAAATTAGAGTGCAATGTGCCCGGATAAACCCACAAATGTTGATGTCTCCTTGCTTTTGTTTGTTTTTAATTCAATTTATATTTATTATTAGAGTAATATTCCATTGTGTACGTGGACCACTTCTTCTTGGTGCATTCCTCGGTTGATGGACATTTTCATTGCTTCCAAGTGCTGGCTATGGTAAATATTGCTGGCGTACAGGTTTGCCAGCCTGTGATTTTTGATTCTCATTTTCTCAGGTGATAGGCCAAGCAGTGGTTGTGATTGATTGACTGGTAGCTCAATGTTTCCCTTTTCAAAGCACCTACGTTGTGTTTTCATTAGTGGCTCTTTACATGCCCCCCCTTACAACCGAGGGTACGCATTTCTCCACACTCCCTTCACCGTTTATTTTTGGCAGCATTTTTCCTAATGGCCATTCTGATTGCTGTGAGCTGATAGGTTTTTGTAATATGGGTATGCATGACATTAAAATTTTTAAATTCATCATATTCCTACGCCTTTTTCTTTTCTCTTAAAAGAAAAAAACCGTAAGTATAATACAGCTCTTGAAATTGACTTCTTCGAAGGTTGCCCTCTTTTGAATTTTTTGGTCGATTTTTGACCCCAGAAATTTTTTGGAGGGCAGGTGTCATTTACAGAACTGCAAGTTGGTGAAAATTTAGTGACCTTTTGCAGTGGGTTCAAAGCTGCTGTTGTGGGAAACGTCCACAAGGAGGTAGCTTTTCTCCATTCCCCAATCTGGGTACTAGGGCAGCAGAGCCCTTCTGGAAGTCATTGTCCTAGGTTATAAATTAGAATGGAATTTGCCAGGAGAAATCCCCATAAGTTTATGTCTCATTACTTCATCTTGGTTTTTAAAATTTTTTTAATCTGGGTAAAGTTTAGAATATTGTTTGTCCTAGGTGTACACCATCTGGTCCTTTTGTACATTATGTATGTCTATTAATGTACAGATCCTCTTCCCATGTAAAATATTACAGTGTTCCATCGACCTCCCTTGCTATATGTTCGGTCTTTTTGATACATGTATATAATATGTATTTGTATATGTATAGTAACACTAATCCTCATTTCTCAATTTCCCCCCTCCTTTCCTTTTAGATGAGCATAGTTTGTTTTGTTTTCTAAGCCTGTGAGTGTCTTTCTCTTTGGAAATATGTTCATCTGTGTCAGTTATTAGATAATGCCATAAGTGATAATATAGGCTATAGGTCTTTTGCTTTCTGACCTACTTCATGTTTTGTGATTATCTCCAGGCTCATCTGTGGTGCCTCAAAGAGCAGCGCTTCAGTGTTTTCCATGGCTAATATTCCATTGTGTACATGGACCACTTCTTCTTGGTGCATTCCTCTGTTGATGGACATTTTCCTTGCTTCCAAGTGTTGCCTATGGTAAATATTGCTGGAGGGCAGGATTGCCAGCCTGTGATTTGTGATTTTCATTTTCTCAGGTGATAGACCCAGCAGTGGTTATGATTGATTGACTGGTATGGTAGCTCAACGTTTACCTTTTCAAGGCACCTCAATTGTGCTTTCATTAGTGGCTCTTACCACGTGCCCCTTAGAATCGAGGGTACGCACTTCTCCACAATCACGTCAGCATTTCTTGTTTGCAGCATTTTTGTTGATGGCCATTCTGACTGGTGTGAGCTGATAGGTGTTTGTAATTTGGGTTTACATGTCTGTAAAAATTCCTACAATTCATCATTTTTCCACGCCTTTTTCTTTTCTGTTAAAAGAAAAAAGAACAAAAGTGTGAGTATAATATACCTCTTCAAATTTTCTTTTTGGAAGGTTGCACTCTAGAATTTTTTGGTCGATTTTCGACCTCAGTATTTTTTGGAGGGCAGGTGTCATTTACAGACCTGCAATTGGTGAATATTTAGTGACCTTTTGCAGTGGGTTTAAAGCTGCTGTGGTGGGAAACGGCCACAAGGATGCAGCATTTCTCCATTCCCAAATCTGGGTACTAGGGCAGCAGAGCCGTTCTGGAAGTCGTTTGCCTAGGTTGTAAATTTGAATGGAATGTGCCCGGAAACCCCCCCATAAGTTTATGTCTCATTACTCCTAGTTCGTTGTTTTAATTTTTTCAATTGGGGTAATGGTTAGAATGTTGCTTGTCCAAGGTGTACACACTCTGGTTCATCTACATATTCTATATACCTATTTATGTAGAGATCCTCTTCCCCTGTAAATTATTACAGAGTGTTCCGTAAACCTTCCTTGCTATATGGTCGGTCTTTTTGATATATGTATATAATATGTATTTGTATACATATGGTAACGCTAATCTTCATTTATCCATTCCCCCCACCTTTCCTTTTAGATAAGCATAGTTTTTTTTAATAAGTCTGTGATTGACTTTCTCTGTGGAAATATGTTCATTTGTGTCAGTTATTAGATAACGCCTATAAGTGATATCATAGGATATAGGACTTTTGCTTTCCGACTTACCTCATGTTCTGTGATTATCTCCAAGATCATCTATGGTGCCTCAAAGAGCAGTGTTTCATTGTTTTCCATGGCTAGTATTCATTGTGTACATGGACCACTTCTTCTTTATCCTTTCATCTGTTGATGGACATTTTGGTTGCTTCACTGTCTTGTCTATGGTGAATAAGGCTGCAGTGCAGCTTTTGCAGCCCGGGTCTTCTTCATTCTGGTCTTCTCAGGTGAGAGGCCCATTGGTGCGCCTGCTGGATTGAATGGTACCTCAATTTTTCCTTTTCAACGCAGCTCCTTTCTGTTCTCATTATTAGCGTTTAACCCTTTGGCATCTCACCAGCAGCTAGAGGGTACACAGTTCTCTAAAACCTCTTCAGCATTTATTGTTTGTAGACTTTTTGCCAATGGTCAGTCGACTGGTGTGAGTTGAAAACTTTTTGTAGATTAGATTGCATGAGTCTAATACTTCCTGAGGTGGAGCTTTTATCCATTTTCCTTTCTTTAAAAAGAGAGTGAGTAAAACTTACCTCTTCATACTATCTTCTTGAAAATTTGGCCTGTTTTGAATTTTTTGTATCCATTCCCTACCTCAGCACAATTTTGAGGGCAGGTGTCCTTTACAGCCCTGAGTCCTTGTGAATGGTAAGTGACCATTAGCTGTGGGTTAAAAGCTGCTCTTGCGGGAATCGGCCACAAGGCGGCAGCATTTCTCCTTTACCAAATCTGGTTACTAGGGCAACAGAGCCTTACTGGAAGTGGTGTTCTAGGTTGTAAATTAGAATGGAATGTGCGAGGAAAAAGCCCTTTAAGTTTATGTCTCATTACTTCTTGTTGGTATTTTGAACTTAATTTTTATTTTTTATCACAGCAAACTTGATTACAATGTTTTGTTTGTTCTAGGTGTGCAAGATGTGGTTCTTTCACACATATGCATATATCTATTCTTCTTCGGATCCTTTTCCCATGTGGGTTATGACACAATGTTGAGTAGTCTTCTCTTGGTATTGCGTAGGTCTTTGGTGATTATATATTTCACATGTGTTTGTATCTCTCTGTTAACCTCAATATGGTAATGTATCCAATCCTCACACCTTTCCATTTGGTGAACCATAAGTTTTTTTAATGAATCTATGATAGTGTTTCTCTGTGGAAATATCTTTGTTTGTATCATTTTTTAGGTAACACCTATATGTGATATGATAGGATATGTGTCTTTCGCTTTCTCACTTACTCCAAGTTGCGTGATTACTTCTAGACTCATCTATGGTGCTGCAAATGGCATTGTTTCATTTTTTCACTAGCTCCTATTCCATCTGTACAGGTAGCAGTTCTTCTTTGTCCACCCATCTGTCGGTGGACTTTTTGGTTACTTCCATATCTTGGCTATTGTAATACTATGCAATGTAGATTTGCGTGCCTGTGTCCTTCCAATTCTCTCTTCTTCGTTTATAGGTCTAGGCATAGGTCTGCTAGATCATATGGTAGCTCAATGGTTACCTTTTAAAGGCACCTCTATTCTGTTCTCCTTAGTGGCTCTTTCCAGGTTACGTCCCACTTAAAGTGGAGGGTATGTATTTCTTCCCAGCACCTTCAGCATTTATTCTTTGTAGTTTTTGCTGATGGTTATTCTGAGTGGTGTGAGCTGATACCTCTTTGTGGTTGAATTTGCATGTGTCTCATAATGTGTTGAAATTGAGCTTTAAGACATGTCCTTTTAATTTTTCCAGCTGTGATTAGAGCTTATTTCTTCAAAGTGTTTTCTTAAAGTATGTGTCACCATTTGAAATATTTTGGCCATTATCTCCCTCAAGACATTTTGAGGGCAGGTTTCATTTACAGCCCTGAAGTACTTGTTCATATGAAGTGACCATTAGCTCAGGCTTTAAACCTGCTTTTGCAGGTAATGGCCAGAGAGCGGCAGCCTTTCTACGTTCCCCATGCTGGTACTAGGGAAACAGACCTACCGGCCAGTGGTGTTCTTCGGTTATAAATTAGAGTGCAATGTGCCCGGATAAACCCACAAATGTTGATGTCTCCTTGCTTTTGTTTGTTTTTAATTCAATTTATATTTATTATTAGAGTAATATTCCATTGTGTACGTGGACCACTTCTTCTTGGTGCATTCCTCGGTTGATGGACATTTTCATTGCTTCCAAGTGCTGGCTATGGTAAATATTGCTGGCGTACAGGTTTGCCAGCCTGTGATTTTTGATTCTCATTTTCTCAGGTGATAGGCCAAGCAGTGGTTGTGATTGATTGACTGGTAGCTCAATGTTTCCCTTTTCAAAGCACCTACGTTGTGTTTTCATTAGTGGCTCTTTACATGCCCCCCCTTACAACCGAGGGTACGCATTTCTCCACACTCCCTTCACCGTTTATTTTTGGCAGCATTTTTCCTAATGGCCATTCTGATTGCTGTGAGCTGATAGGTTTTTGTAATATGGGTATGCATGACATTAAAATTTTTAAATTCATCATATTCCTACGCCTTTTTCTTTTCTCTTAAAAGAAAAAAACCGTAAGTATAATACAGCTCTTGAAATTGACTTCTTCGAAGGTTGCCCTCTTTTGAATTTTTTGGTCGATTTTTGACCCCAGAAATTTTTTGGAGGGCAGGTGTCATTTACAGAACTGCAAGTTGGTGAAAATTTAGTGACCTTTTGCAGTGGGTTCAAAGCTGCTGTTGTGGGAAACGTCCACAAGGAGGTAGCTTTTCTCCATTCCCCAATCTGGGTACTAGGGCAGCAGAGCCCTTCTGGAAGTCATTGTCCTAGGTTATAAATTAGAATGGAATTTGCCAGGAGAAATCCCCATAAGTTTATGTCTCATTACTTCATCTTGGTTTTTAAAATTTTTTTAATCTGGGTAAAGTTTAGAATATTGTTTGTCCTAGGTGTACACCATCTGGTCCTTTTGTACATTATGTATGTCTATTAATGTACAGATCCTCTTCCCATGTAAAATATTACAGTGTTCCATCGACCTCCCTTGCTATATGTTCGGTCTTTTTGATACATGTATATAATATGTATTTGTATATGTATAGTAACACTAATCCTCATTTCTCAATTTCCCCCCTCCTTTCCTTTTAGATGAGCATAGTTTGTTTTGTTTTCTAAGCCTGTGAGTGTCTTTCTCTTTGGAAATATGTTCATCTGTGTCAGTTATTAGATAATGCCATAAGTGATAATATAGGCTATAGGTCTTTTGCTTTCTGACCTACTTCATGTTTTGTGATTATCTCCAGGCTCATCTGTGGTGCCTCAAAGAGCAGCGCTTCAGTGTTTTCCATGGCTAATATTCCATTGTGTACATGGACCACTTCTTCTTGGTGCATTCCTCTGTTGATGGACATTTTCCTTGCTTCCAAGTGTTGCCTATGGTAAATATTGCTGGAGGGCAGGATTGCCAGCCTGTGATTTGTGATTTTCATTTTCTCAGGTGATAGACCCAGCAGTGGTTATGATTGATTGACTGGTATGGTAGCTCAACGTTTACCTTTTCAAGGCACCTCAATTGTGCTTTCATTAGTGGCTCTTACCACGTCCCCCTTAGAATCGAGGGTACGCACTTCTCCACAATCACGTCAGCATTTCTTGTTTGCAGCATTTTTGTTGATGGCCATTCTGACTGGTGTGAGCTGATAGGTGTTTGTAATTTGGGTTTACATGTCTGTAAAAATTCCTACAATTCATCATTTTTCCACACCTTTTTCTTTTCTGTTAAAAGAAAAAAGAACAAAAGTGTGAGTATAATATACCTCTTCAAATTTTCTTTTTTGGAAGGTTGCACTCTAGAATTTTTTGGTCGATTTTCGACCTCAGTATTTTTTGGAGGGCGGGTGTCATTTACAGACCTGCAATTGGTGAATATTTAGTGACCTTTTGCAGTGGGTTTAAAGCTGCTGTTGTGGGAAACGGCCACAAGGATGCAGCATTTCTCCATTCCCAAATCTGGGTACTAGGGCAGCAGAGCCGTTCTGGAAGTCGTTTGCCTAGGTTGTAAATTTGAATGGAATGTGCCAGGAAAACCCCCCATAAGTTTATGTCTCATTACTCCTAGTTCGTTGTTTTAATTTTTTCAATTGGGGTAATGGTTAGAATGTTGCTTGTCCAAGGTGTACACACTCTGGTTCATCTACATATTCTATATACCTATTTATGTAGAGATCCTCTTCCCCTGTAAATTATTACAGAGTGTTCCGTAAACCTTCCTTGCTATATGGTCGGTCTTTTTGATATATGTATATAATATGTATTTGTATACATATGGTAACGCTAATCTTCATTTATCCATTCCCCCCACCTTTCCTTTTAGATAAGCGTAGTTTTTTTTTAATAAGTCTGTGATTGACTTTCTCTGTGGAAATATGTTCATTTGTGTCAGTTATTAGATAACGCCTATAAGTGATATCATAGGATATAGGACTTTTGCTTTCCGACTTACCTCATGTTCTGTGATTATCTCCAAGATCATCTATGGTGCCTCAAAGAGCAGTGTTTCATTGTTTTCCATGGCTAGTATTCATTGTGTACATGGACCACTTCTTCTTTATCCTTTCATCTGTTGATGGACATTTTGGTTGCTTCACTGTCTTGTCTATGGTGAATAAGGCTGCAGTGCAGCTTTTGCAGCCCGGGTCTTCTTCATTCTGGTCTTCTCAGGTGAGAGGCCCATTGGTGCGCCTGCTGGATTGAATGGTACCTCAATTTTTCCTTTTCAACGCAGCTCCTTTCTGTTCTCATTATTAGCGTTTAACCCTTTGGCATCTCACCAGCAGCTAGAGGGTACACAGTTCTCTAAAACCTCTTCAGCATTTATTGTTTGTAGACTTTTTGCCAATGGTCAGTCGACTGGTGTGAGTTGAAAACTTTTTGTAGATTAGATTGCATGAGTCTAATACTTCCTGAGGTGGAGCTTTTATCCATTTTCCTTTCTTTAAAAAGAGAGTGAGTAAAACTTACCTCTTCATACTATCTTCTTGAAAATTTGGCCTGTTTTGAATTTTTTGTATCCATTCCCTACCTCAGCACAATTTTGAGGGCAGGTGTCCTTTACAGCCCTGAGTCCTTGTGAATGGTAAGTGACCATTAGCTGTGGGTTAAAAGCTGCTCTTGCGGGAATCGGCCACAAGGCGGCAGCATTTCTCCTTTACCAAATCTGGTTACTAGGGCAACAGAGCCTTACTGGAAGTGGTGTTCTAGGTTGTAAATTAGAATGGAATGTGCGAGGAAAAAGCCCTTTAAGTTTATGTCTCATTACTTCTTGTTGGTATTTTGAACTTAATTTTTATTTTTTATCACAGCAAACTTGATTACAATGTTTTGTTTGTTCTAGGTGTGCAAGATGTGGTTCTTTCACACATATGCATATATCTATTCTTCTTCGGATCCTTTTCCCATGTGGGTTATGACACAATGTTGAGTAGTCTTCTCTTGGTATTGCGTAGGTCTTTGGTGATTATATATTTCACATGTGTTTGTATCTCTCTGTTAACCTCAATATGGTAATGTATCCAATCCTCACACCTTTCCATTTGGTGAACCATAAGTTTTTTTAATGAATCTATGATAGTGTTTCTCTGTGGAAATATCTTTGTTTGTATCATTTTTTAGGTAACACCTATATGTGATATGATAGGATATGTGTCTTTCGCTTTCTCACTTACTCCAAGTTGCGTGATTACTTCTAGACTCATCTATGGTGCTGCAAATGGCATTGTTTCATTTTTTCACTAGCTCCTATTCCATCTGTACAGGTAGCAGTTCTTCTTTGTCCACCCATCTGTCGGTGGACTTTTTGGTTACTTCCATATCTTGGCTATTGTAATACTATGCAATGTAGATTTGCGTGCCTGTGTCCTTCCAATTCTCTCTTCTTCGTTTATAGGTCTAGGCATAGGTCTGCTAGATCATATGGTAGCTCAATGGTTACCTTTTAAAGGCACCTCTATTCTGTTCTCCTTAGTGGCTCTTTCCAGGTTACGTCCCACTTAAAGTGGAGGGTATGTATTTCTTCCCAGCACCTTCAGCATTTATTCTTTGTAGTTTTTGCTGATGGTTATTCTGAGTGGTGTGAGCTGATACCTCTTTGTGGTTGAATTTGCATGTGTCTCATAATGTGTTGAAATTGAGCTTTAAGACATGTCCTTTTAATTTTTCCAGCTGTGATTAGAGCTTATTTCTTCAAAGTGTTTTCTTAAAGTATGTGTCACCATTTGAAATAGTTTGGCCATTATCTCCCTCAAGACATTTTGAGGGCAGGTTTCATTTACAGCCCTGAAGTACTTGTTCATATGAAGTGACCATTAGCTCAGGCTTTAAACCTGCTTTTGCAGGTAATGGCCAGAGAGCGGCAGCCTTTCTACGTTCCCCATGCTGGTACTAGGGAAACAGACCTACCGGCCAGTGGTGTTCTTCGGTTATAAATTAGAGTGCAATGTGCCCGGATAAACCCACAAATGTTGATGTCTCCTTGCTTTTGTTTGTTTTTAATTCAATTTATATTTATTATTAGAGTAATATTCCATTGTGTACGTGGACCACTTCTTCTTGGTGCATTCCTCGGTTGATGGACATTTTCATTGCTTCCAAGTGCTGGCTATGGTAAATATTGCTGGCGTACAGGTTTGCCAGCCTGTGATTTTTGATTCTCATTTTCTCAGGTGATAGGCCAAGCAGTGGTTGTGATTGATTGACTGGTAGCTCAATGTTTCCCTTTTCAAAGCACCTACGTTGTGTTTTCATTAGTGGCTCTTTACATGCCCCCCCTTACAACCGAGGGTACGCATTTCTCCACACTCCCTTCACCGTTTATTTTTGGCAGCATTTTTCCTAATGGCCATTCTGATTGCTGTGAGCTGATAGGTTTTTGTAATATGGGTATGCATGACATTAAAATTTTTAAATTCATCATATTCCTACGCCTTTTTCTTTTCTCTTAAAAGAAAAAAACCGTAAGTATAATACAGCTCTTGAAATTGACTTCTTCGAAGGTTGCCCTCTTTTGAATTTTTTGGTCGATTTTTGACCCCAGAAATTTTTTGGAGGGCAGGTGTCATTTACAGAACTGCAAGTTGGTGAAAATTTAGTGACCTTTTGCAGTGGGTTCAAAGCTGCTGTTGTGGGAAACGTCCACAAGGAGGTAGCTTTTCTCCATTCCCCAATCTGGGTACTAGGGCAGCAGAGCCCTTCTGGAAGTCATTGTCCTAGGTTATAAATTAGAATGGAATTTGCCAGGAGAAATCCCCATAAGTTTATGTCTCATTACTTCATCTTGGTTTTTAAAATTTTTTTAATCTGGGTAAAGTTTAGAATATTGTTTGTCCTAGGTGTACACCATCTGGTCCTTTTGTACATTATGTATGTCTATTAATGTACAGATCCTCTTCCCATGTAAAATATTACAGTGTTCCATCGACCTCCCTTGCTATATGTTCGGTCTTTTTGATACATGTATATAATATGTATTTGTATATGTATAGTAACACTAATCCTCATTTCTCAATTTCCCCCCTCCTTTCCTTTTAGATGAGCATAGTTTGTTTTGTTTTCTAAGCCTGTGAGTGTCTTTCTCTTTGGAAATATGTTCATCTGTGTCAGTTATTAGATAATGCCATAAGTGATAATATAGGCTATAGGTCTTTTGCTTTCTGACCTACTTCATGTTTTGTGATTATCTCCAGGCTCATCTGTGGTGCCTCAAAGAGCAGCGCTTCAGTGTTTTCCATGGCTAATATTCCATTGTGTACATGGACCACTTCTTCTTGGTGCATTCCTCTGTTGATGGACATTTTCCTTGCTTCCAAGTGTTGCCTATGGTAAATATTGCTGGAGGGCAGGATTGCCAGCCTGTGATTTGTGATTTTCATTTTCTCAGGTGATAGACCCAGCAGTGGTTATGATTGATTGACTGGTATGGTAGCTCAACGTTTACCTTTTCAAGGCACCTCAATTGTGCTTTCATTAGTGGCTCTTACCACGTCCCCCTTAGAATCGAGGGTACGCACTTCTCCACAATCACGTCAGCATTTCTTGTTTGCAGCATTTTTGTTGATGGCCATTCTGACTGGTGTGAGCTGATAGGTGTTTGTAATTTGGGTTTACATGTCTGTAAAAATTCCTACAATTCATCATTTTTCCACACCTTTTTCTTTTCTGTTAAAAGAAAAAAGAACAAAAGTGTGAGTATAATATACCTCTTCAAATTTTCTTTTTTGGAAGGTTGCACTCTAGAATTTTTTGGTCGATTTTCGACCTCAGTATTTTTTGGAGGGCGGGTGTCATTTACAGACCTGCAATTGGTGAATATTTAGTGACCTTTTGCAGTGGGTTTAAAGCTGCTGTTGTGGGAAACGGCCACAAGGATGCAGCATTTCTCCATTCCCAAATCTGGGTACTAGGGCAGCAGAGCCGTTCTGGAAGTCGTTTGCCTAGGTTGTAAATTTGAATGGAATGTGCCAGGAAAACCCCCCATAAGTTTATGTCTCATTACTCCTAGTTCGTTGTTTTAATTTTTTCAATTGGGGTAATGGTTAGAATGTTGCTTGTCCAAGGTGTACACACTCTGGTTCATCTACATATTCTATATACCTATTTATGTAGAGATCCTCTTCCCCTGTAAATTATTACAGAGTGTTCCGTAAACCTTCCTTGCTATATGGTCGGTCTTTTTGATATATGTATATAATATGTATTTGTATACATATGGTAACGCTAATCTTCATTTATCCATTCCCCCCACCTTTCCTTTTAGATAAGCGTAGTTTTTTTTTAATAAGTCTGTGATTGACTTTCTCTGTGGAAATATGTTCATTTGTGTCAGTTATTAGATAACGCCTATAAGTGATATCATAGGATATAGGACTTTTGCTTTCCGACTTACCTCATGTTCTGTGATTATCTCCAAGATCATCTATGGTGCCTCAAAGAGCAGTGTTTCATTGTTTTCCATGGCTAGTATTCATTGTGTACATGGACCACTTCTTCTTTATCCTTTCATCTGTTGATGGACATTTTGGTTGCTTCACTGTCTTGTCTATGGTGAATAAGGCTGCAGTGCAGCTTTTGCAGCCCGGGTCTTCTTCATTCTGGTCTTCTCAGGTGAGAGGCCCATTGGTGCGCCTGCTGGATTGAATGGTACCTCAATTTTTCCTTTTCAACGCAGCTCCTTTCTGTTCTCATTATTAGCGTTTAACCCTTTGGCATCTCACCAGCAGCTAGAGGGTACACAGTTCTCTAAAACCTCTTCAGCATTTATTGTTTGTAGACTTTTTGCCAATGGTCAGTCGACTGGTGTGAGTTGAAAACTTTTTGTAGATTAGATTGCATGAGTCTAATACTTCCTGAGGTGGAGCTTTTATCCATTTTCCTTTCTTTAAAAAGAGAGTGAGTAAAACTTACCTCTTCATACTATCTTCTTGAAAATTTGGCCTGTTTTGAATTTTTTGTATCCATTCCCTACCTCAGCACAATTTTGAGGGCAGGTGTCCTTTACAGCCCTGAGTCCTTGTGAATGGTAAGTGACCATTAGCTGTGGGTTAAAAGCTGCTCTTGCGGGAATCGGCCACAAGGCGGCAGCATTTCTCCTTTACCAAATCTGGTTACTAGGGCAACAGAGCCTTACTGGAAGTGGTGTTCTAGGTTGTAAATTAGAATGGAATGTGCGAGGAAAAAGCCCTTTAAGTTTATGTCTCATTACTTCTTGTTGGTATTTTGAACTTAATTTTTATTTTTTATCACAGCAAACTTGATTACAATGTTTTGTTTGTTCTAGGTGTGCAAGATGTGGTTCTTTCACACATATGCATATATCTATTCTTCTTCGGATCCTTTTCCCATGTGGGTTATGACACAATGTTGAGTAGTCTTCTCTTGGTATTGCGTAGGTCTTTGGTGATTATATATTTCACATGTGTTTGTATCTCTCTGTTAACCTCAATATGGTAATGTATCCAATCCTCACACCTTTCCATTTGGTGAACCATAAGTTTTTTTAATGAATCTATGATAGTGTTTCTCTGTGGAAATATCTTTGTTTGTATCATTTTTTAGGTAACACCTATATGTGATATGATAGGATATGTGTCTTTCGCTTTCTCACTTACTCCAAGTTGCGTGATTACTTCTAGACTCATCTATGGTGCTGCAAATGGCATTGTTTCATTTTTTCACTAGCTCCTATTCCATCTGTACAGGTAGCAGTTCTTCTTTGTCCACCCATCTGTCGGTGGACTTTTTGGTTACTTCCATATCTTGGCTATTGTAATACTATGCAATGTAGATTTGCGTGCCTGTGTCCTTCCAATTCTCTCTTCTTCGTTTATAGGTCTAGGCATAGGTCTGCTAGATCATATGGTAGCTCAATGGTTACCTTTTAAAGGCACCTCTATTCTGTTCTCCTTAGTGGCTCTTTCCAGGTTACGTCCCACTTAAAGTGGAGGGTATGTATTTCTTCCCAGCACCTTCAGCATTTATTCTTTGTAGTTTTTGCTGATGGTTATTCTGAGTGGTGTGAGCTGATACCTCTTTGTGGTTGAATTTGCATGTGTCTCATAATGTGTTGAAATTGAGCTTTAAGACATGTCCTTTTAATTTTTCCAGCTGTGATTAGAGCTTATTTCTTCAAAGTGTTTTCTTAAAGTATGTGTCACCATTTGAAATATTTTGGCCATTATCTCCCTCAAGACATTTTGAGGGCAGGTTTCATTTACAGCCCTGAAGTACTTGTTCATATGAAGTGACCATTAGCTCAGGCTTTAAACCTGCTTTTGCAGGTAATGGCCAGAGAGCGGCAGCCTTTCTACGTTCCCCATGCTGGTACTAGGGAAACAGACCTACCGGCCAGTGGTGTTCTTCGGTTATAAATTAGAGTGCAATGTGCCCGGATAAACCCACAAATGTTGATGTCTCCTTGCTTTTGTTTGTTTTTAATTCAATTTATATTTATTATTAGAGTAATATTCCATTGTGTACGTGGACCACTTCTTCTTGGTGCATTCCTCGGTTGATGGACATTTTCATTGCTTCCAAGTGCTGGCTATGGTAAATATTGCTGGCGTACAGGTTTGCCAGCCTGTGATTTTTGATTCTCATTTTCTCAGGTGATAGGCCAAGCAGTGGTTGTGATTGATTGACTGGTAGCTCAATGTTTCCCTTTTCAAAGCACCTACGTTGTGTTTTCATTAGTGGCTCTTTACATGCCCCCCCTTACAACCGAGGGTACGCATTTCTCCACACTCCCTTCACCGTTTATTTTTGGCAGCATTTTTCCTAATGGCCATTCTGATTGCTGTGAGCTGATAGGTTTTTGTAATATGGGTATGCATGACATTAAAATTTTTAAATTCATCATATTCCTACGCCTTTTTCTTTTCTCTTAAAAGAAAAAAACCGTAAGTATAATACAGCTCTTGAAATTGACTTCTTCGAAGGTTGCCCTCTTTTGAATTTTTTGGTCGATTTTTGACCCCAGAAATTTTTTGGAGGGCAGGTGTCATTTACAGAACTGCAAGTTGGTGAAAATTTAGTGACCTTTTGCAGTGGGTTCAAAGCTGCTGTTGTGGGAAACGTCCACAAGGAGGTAGCTTTTCTCCATTCCCCAATCTGGGTACTAGGGCAGCAGAGCCCTTCTGGAAGTCATTGTCCTAGGTTATAAATTAGAATGGAATTTGCCAGGAGAAATCCCCATAAGTTTATGTCTCATTACTTCATCTTGGTTTTTAAAATTTTTTTAATCTGGGTAAAGTTTAGAATATTGTTTGTCCTAGGTGTACACCATCTGGTCCTTTTGTACATTATGTATGTCTATTAATGTACAGATCCTCTTCCCATGTAAAATATTACAGTGTTCCATCGACCTCCCTTGCTATATGTTCGGTCTTTTTGATACATGTATATAATATGTATTTGTATATGTATAGTAACACTAATCCTCATTTCTCAATTTCCCCCCTCCTTTCCTTTTAGATGAGCATAGTTTGTTTTGTTTTCTAAGCCTGTGAGTGTCTTTCTCTTTGGAAATATGTTCATCTGTGTCAGTTATTAGATAATGCCATAAGTGATAATATAGGCTATAGGTCTTTTGCTTTCTGACCTACTTCATGTTTTGTGATTATCTCCAGGCTCATCTGTGGTGCCTCAAAGAGCAGCGCTTCAGTGTTTTCCATGGCTAATATTCCATTGTGTACATGGACCACTTCTTCTTGGTGCATTCCTCTGTTGATGGACATTTTCCTTGCTTCCAAGTGTTGCCTATGGTAAATATTGCTGGAGGGCAGGATTGCCAGCCTGTGATTTGTGATTTTCATTTTCTCAGGTGATAGACCCAGCAGTGGTTATGATTGATTGACTGGTATGGTAGCTCAACGTTTACCTTTTCAAGGCACCTCAATTGTGCTTTCATTAGTGGCTCTTACCACGTCCCCCTTAGAATCGAGGGTACGCACTTCTCCACAATCACGTCAGCATTTCTTGTTTGCAGCATTTTTGTTGATGGCCATTCTGACTGGTGTGAGCTGATAGGTGTTTGTAATTTGGGTTTACATGTCTGTAAAAATTCCTACAATTCATCATTTTTCCACGCCTTTTTCTTTTCTGTTAAAAGAAAAAAGAACAAAAGTGTGAGTATAATATACCTCTTCAAATTTTCTTTTTTGGAAGGTTGCACTCTAGAATTTTTTGGTCGATTTTCGACCTCAGTATTTTTTGGAGGGCGGGTGTCATTTACAGACCTGCAATTGGTGAATATTTAGTGACCTTTTGCAGTGGGTTTAAAGCTGCTGTTGTGGGAAACGGCCACAAGGATGCAGCATTTCTCCATTCCCAAATCTGGGTACTAGGGCAGCAGAGCCGTTCTGGAAGTCGTTTGCCTAGGTTGTAAATTTGAATGGAATGTGCCAGGAAAACCCCCCATAAGTTTATGTCTCATTACTCCTAGTTCGTTGTTTTAATTTTTTCAATTGGGGTAATGGTTAGAATGTTGCTTGTCCAAGGTGTACACACTCTGGTTCATCTACATATTCTATATACCTATTTATGTAGAGATCCTCTTCCCCTGTAAATTATTACAGAGTGTTCCGTAAACCTTCCTTGCTATATGGTCGGTCTTTTTGATATATGTATATAATATGTATTTGTATACATATGGTAACGCTAATCTTCATTTATCCATTCCCCCCACCTTTCCTTTTAGATAAGCGTAGTTTTTTTTTAATAAGTCTGTGATTGACTTTCTCTGTGGAAATATGTTCATTTGTGTCAGTTATTAGATAACGCCTATAAGTGATATCATAGGATATAGGACTTTTGCTTTCCGACTTACCTCATGTTCTGTGATTATCTCCAAGATCATCTATGGTGCCTCAAAGAGCAGTGTTTCATTGTTTTCCATGGCTAGTATTCATTGTGTACATGGACCACTTCTTCTTTATCCTTTCATCTGTTGATGGACATTTTGGTTGCTTCACTGTCTTGTCTATGGTGAATAAGGCTGCAGTGCAGCTTTTGCAGCCCGGGTCTTCTTCATTCTGGTCTTCTCAGGTGAGAGGCCCATTGGTGCGCCTGCTGGATTGAATGGTACCTCAATTTTTCCTTTTCAACGCAGCTCCTTTCTGTTCTCATTATTAGCGTTTAACCCTTTGGCATCTCACCAGCAGCTAGAGGGTACACAGTTCTCTAAAACCTCTTCAGCATTTATTGTTTGTAGACTTTTTGCCAATGGTCAGTCGACTGGTGTGAGTTGAAAACTTTTTGTAGATTAGATTGCATGAGTCTAATACTTCCTGAGGTGGAGCTTTTATCCATTTTCCTTTCTTTAAAAAGAGAGTGAGTAAAACTTACCTCTTCATACTATCTTCTTGAAAATTTGGCCTGTTTTGAATTTTTTGTATCCATTCCCTACCTCAGCACAATTTTGAGGGCAGGTGTCCTTTACAGCCCTGAGTCCTTGTGAATGGTAAGTGACCATTAGCTGTGGGTTAAAAGCTGCTCTTGCGGGAATCGGCCACAAGGCGGCAGCATTTCTCCTTTACCAAATCTGGTTACTAGGGCAACAGAGCCTTACTGGAAGTGGTGTTCTAGGTTGTAAATTAGAATGGAATGTGCGAGGAAAAAGCCCTTTAAGTTTATGTCTCATTACTTCTTGTTGGTATTTTGAACTTAATTTTTATTTTTTATCACAGCAAACTTGATTACAATGTTTTGTTTGTTCTAGGTGTGCAAGATGTGGTTCTTTCACACATATGCATATATCTATTCTTCTTCGGATCCTTTTCCCATGTGGGTTATGACACAATGTTGAGTAGTCTTCTCTTGGTATTGCGTAGGTCTTTGGTGATTATATATTTCACATGTGTTTGTATCTCTCTGTTAACCTCAATATGGTAATGTATCCAATCCTCACACCTTTCCATTTGGTGAACCATAAGTTTTTTTAATGAATCTATGATAGTGTTTCTCTGTGGAAATATCTTTGTTTGTATCATTTTTTAGGTAACACCTATATGTGATATGATAGGATATGTGTCTTTCGCTTTCTCACTTACTCCAAGTTGCGTGATTACTTCTAGACTCATCTATGGTGCTGCAAATGGCATTGTTTCATTTTTTCACTAGCTCCTATTCCATCTGTACAGGTAGCAGTTCTTCTTTGTCCACCCATCTGTCGGTGGACTTTTTGGTTACTTCCATATCTTGGCTATTGTAATACTATGCAATGTAGATTTGCGTGCCTGTGTCCTTCCAATTCTCTCTTCTTCGTTTATAGGTCTAGGCATAGGTCTGCTAGATCATATGGTAGCTCAATGGTTACCTTTTAAAGGCACCTCTATTCTGTTCTCCTTAGTGGCTCTTTCCAGGTTACGTCCCACTTAAAGTGGAGGGTATGTATTTCTTCCCAGCACCTTCAGCATTTATTCTTTGTAGTTTTTGCTGATGGTTATTCTGAGTGGTGTGAGCTGATACCTCTTTGTGGTTGAATTTGCATGTGTCTCATAATGTGTTGAAATTGAGCTTTAAGACATGTCCTTTTAATTTTTCCAGCTGTGATTAGAGCTTATTTCTTCAAAGTGTTTTCTTAAAGTATGTGTCACCATTTGAAATATTTTGGCCATTATCTCCCTCAAGACATTTTGAGGGCAGGTTTCATTTACAGCCCTGAAGTACTTGTTCATATGAAGTGACCATTAGCTCAGGCTTTAAACCTGCTTTTGCAGGTAATGGCCAGAGAGCGGCAGCCTTTCTACGTTCCCCATGCTGGTACTAGGGAAACAGACCTACCGGCCAGTGGTGTTCTTCGGTTATAAATTAGAGTGCAATGTGCCCGGATAAACCCACAAATGTTGATGTCTCCTTGCTTTTGTTTGTTTTTAATTCAATTTATATTTATTATTAGAGTAATATTCCATTGTGTACGTGGACCACTTCTTCTTGGTGCATTCCTCGGTTGATGGACATTTTCATTGCTTCCAAGTGCTGGCTATGGTAAATATTGCTGGCGTACAGGTTTGCCAGCCTGTGATTTTTGATTCTCATTTTCTCAGGTGATAGGCCAAGCAGTGGTTGTGATTGATTGACTGGTAGCTCAATGTTTCCCTTTTCAAAGCACCTACGTTGTGTTTTCATTAGTGGCTCTTTACATGCCCCCCCTTACAACCGAGGGTACGCATTTCTCCACACTCCCTTCACCGTTTATTTTTGGCAGCATTTTTCCTAATGGCCATTCTGATTGCTGTGAGCTGATAGGTTTTTGTAATATGGGTATGCATGACATTAAAATTTTTAAATTCATCATATTCCTACGCCTTTTTCTTTTCTCTTAAAAGAAAAAAACCGTAAGTATAATACAGCTCTTGAAATTGACTTCTTCGAAGGTTGCCCTCTTTTGAATTTTTTGGTCGATTTTTGACCCCAGAAATTTTTTGGAGGGCAGGTGTCATTTACAGAACTGCAAGTTGGTGAAAATTTAGTGACCTTTTGCAGTGGGTTCAAAGCTGCTGTTGTGGGAAACGTCCACAAGGAGGTAGCTTTTCTCCATTCCCCAATCTGGGTACTAGGGCAGCAGAGCCCTTCTGGAAGTCATTGTCCTAGGTTATAAATTAGAATGGAATTTGCCAGGAGAAATCCCCATAAGTTTATGTCTCATTACTTCATCTTGGTTTTTAAAATTTTTTTAATCTGGGTAAAGTTTAGAATATTGTTTGTCCTAGGTGTACACCATCTGGTCCTTTTGTACATTATGTATGTCTATTAATGTACAGATCCTCTTCCCATGTAAAATATTACAGTGTTCCATCGACCTCCCTTGCTATATGTTCGGTCTTTTTGATACATGTATATAATATGTATTTGTATATGTATAGTAACACTAATCCTCATTTCTCAATTTCCCCCCTCCTTTCCTTTTAGATGAGCATAGTTTGTTTTGTTTTCTAAGCCTGTGAGTGTCTTTCTCTTTGGAAATATGTTCATCTGTGTCAGTTATTAGATAATGCCATAAGTGATAATATAGGCTATAGGTCTTTTGCTTTCTGACCTACTTCATGTTTTGTGATTATCTCCAGGCTCATCTGTGGTGCCTCAAAGAGCAGCGCTTCAGTGTTTTCCATGGCTAATATTCCATTGTGTACATGGACCACTTCTTCTTGGTGCATTCCTCTGTTGATGGACATTTTCCTTGCTTCCAAGTGTTGCCTATGGTAAATATTGCTGGAGGGCAGGATTGCCAGCCTGTGATTTGTGATTTTCATTTTCTCAGGTGATAGACCCAGCAGTGGTTATGATTGATTGACTGGTATGGTAGCTCAACGTTTACCTTTTCAAGGCACCTCAATTGTGCTTTCATTAGTGGCTCTTACCACGTCCCCCTTAGAATCGAGGGTACGCACTTCTCCACAATCACGTCAGCATTTCTTGTTTGCAGCATTTTTGTTGATGGCCATTCTGACTGGTGTGAGCTGATAGGTGTTTGTAATTTGGGTTTACATGTCTGTAAAAATTCCTACAATTCATCATTTTTCCACACCTTTTTCTTTTCTGTTAAAAGAAAAAAGAACAAAAGTGTGAGTATAATATACCTCTTCAAATTTTCTTTTTTGGAAGGTTGCACTCTAGAATTTTTTGGTCGATTTTCGACCTCAGTATTTTTTGGAGGGCGGGTGTCATTTACAGACCTGCAATTGGTGAATATTTAGTGACCTTTTGCAGTGGGTTTAAAGCTGCTGTTGTGGGAAACGGCCACAAGGATGCAGCATTTCTCCATTCCCAAATCTGGGTACTAGGGCAGCAGAGCCGTTCTGGAAGTCGTTTGCCTAGGTTGTAAATTTGAATGGAATGTGCCAGGAAAACCCCCCATAAGTTTATGTCTCATTACTCCTAGTTCGTTGTTTTAATTTTTTCAATTGGGGTAATGGTTAGAATGTTGCTTGTCCAAGGTGTACACACTCTGGTTCATCTACATATTCTATATACCTATTTATGTAGAGATCCTCTTCCCCTGTAAATTATTACAGAGTGTTCCGTAAACCTTCCTTGCTATATGGTCGGTCTTTTTGATATATGTATATAATATGTATTTGTATACATATGGTAACGCTAATCTTCATTTATCCATTCCCCCCACCTTTCCTTTTAGATAAGCGTAGTTTTTTTTTAATAAGTCTGTGATTGACTTTCTCTGTGGAAATATGTTCATTTGTGTCAGTTATTAGATAACGCCTATAAGTGATATCATAGGATATAGGACTTTTGCTTTCCGACTTACCTCATGTTCTGTGATTATCTCCAAGATCATCTATGGTGCCTCAAAGAGCAGTGTTTCATTGTTTTCCATGGCTAGTATTCATTGTGTACATGGACCACTTCTTCTTTATCCTTTCATCTGTTGATGGACATTTTGGTTGCTTCACTGTCTTGTCTATGGTGAATAAGGCTGCAGTGCAGCTTTTGCAGCCCGGGTCTTCTTCATTCTGGTCTTCTCAGGTGAGAGGCCCATTGGTGCGCCTGCTGGATTGAATGGTACCTCAATTTTTCCTTTTCAACGCAGCTCCTTTCTGTTCTCATTATTAGCGTTTAACCCTTTGGCATCTCACCAGCAGCTAGAGGGTACACAGTTCTCTAAAACCTCTTCAGCATTTATTGTTTGTAGACTTTTTGCCAATGGTCAGTCGACTGGTGTGAGTTGAAAACTTTTTGTAGATTAGATTGCATGAGTCTAATACTTCCTGAGGTGGAGCTTTTATCCATTTTCCTTTCTTTAAAAAGAGAGTGAGTAAAACTTACCTCTTCATACTATCTTCTTGAAAATTTGGCCTGTTTTGAATTTTTTGTATCCATTCCCTACCTCAGCACAATTTTGAGGGCAGGTGTCCTTTACAGCCCTGAGTCCTTGTGAATGGTAAGTGACCATTAGCTGTGGGTTAAAAGCTGCTCTTGCGGGAATCGGCCACAAGGCGGCAGCATTTCTCCTTTACCAAATCTGGTTACTAGGGCAACAGAGCCTTACTGGAAGTGGTGTTCTAGGTTGTAAATTAGAATGGAATGTGCGAGGAAAAAGCCCTTTAAGTTTATGTCTCATTACTTCTTGTTGGTATTTTGAACTTAATTTTTATTTTTTATCACAGCAAACTTGATTACAATGTTTTGTTTGTTCTAGGTGTGCAAGATGTGGTTCTTTCACACATATGCATATATCTATTCTTCTTCGGATCCTTTTCCCATGTGGGTTATGACACAATGTTGAGTAGTCTTCTCTTGGTATTGCGTAGGTCTTTGGTGATTATATATTTCACATGTGTTTGTATCTCTCTGTTAACCTCAATATGGTAATGTATCCAATCCTCACACCTTTCCATTTGGTGAACCATAAGTTTTTTTAATGAATCTATGATAGTGTTTCTCTGTGGAAATATCTTTGTTTGTATCATTTTTTAGGTAACACCTATATGTGATATGATAGGATATGTGTCTTTCGCTTTCTCACTTACTCCAAGTTGCGTGATTACTTCTAGACTCATCTATGGTGCTGCAAATGGCATTGTTTCATTTTTTCACTAGCTCCTATTCCATCTGTACAGGTAGCAGTTCTTCTTTGTCCACCCATCTGTCGGTGGACTTTTTGGTTACTTCCATATCTTGGCTATTGTAATACTATGCAATGTAGATTTGCGTGCCTGTGTCCTTCCAATTCTCTCTTCTTCGTTTATAGGTCTAGGCATAGGTCTGCTAGATCATATGGTAGCTCAATGGTTACCTTTTAAAGGCACCTCTATTCTGTTCTCCTTAGTGGCTCTTTCCAGGTTACGTCCCACTTAAAGTGGAGGGTATGTATTTCTTCCCAGCACCTTCAGCATTTATTCTTTGTAGTTTTTGCTGATGGTTATTCTGAGTGGTGTGAGCTGATACCTCTTTGTGGTTGAATGTGCATGTGTCTCATAATGTGTTGAAATTGAGCTTTAAGACATGTCCTTTTAATTTTTCCAGCTGTGATTAGAGCTTATTTCTTCAAAGTGTTTTCTTAAAGTATGTGTCACCATTTGAAATATTTTGGCCATTATCTCCCTCAAGACATTTTGAGGGCAGGTTTCATTTACAGCCCTGAAGTACTTGTTCATATGAAGTGACCATTAGCTCAGGCTTTAAACCTGCTTTTGCAGGTAATGGCCAGAGAGCGGCAGCCTTTCTACGTTCCCCATGCTGGTACTAGGGAAACAGACCTACCGGCCAGTGGTGTTCTTCGGTTATAAATTAGAGTGCAATGTGCCCGGATAAACCCACAAATGTTGATGTCTCCTTGCTTTTGTTTGTTTTTAATTCAATTTATATTTATTATTAGAGTAATATTCCATTGTGTACGTGGACCACTTCTTCTTGGTGCATTCCTCGGTTGATGGACATTTTCATTGCTTCCAAGTGCTGGCTATGGTAAATATTGCTGGCGTACAGGTTTGCCAGCCTGTGATTTTTGATTCTCATTTTCTCAGGTGATAGGCCAAGCAGTGGTTGTGATTGATTGACTGGTAGCTCAATGTTTCCCTTTTCAAAGCACCTACGTTGTGTTTTCATTAGTGGCTCTTTACATGCCCCCCCTTACAACCGAGGGTACGCATTTCTCCACACTCCCTTCACCGTTTATTTTTGGCAGCATTTTTCCTAATGGCCATTCTGATTGCTGTGAGCTGATAGGTTTTTGTAATATGGGTATGCATGACATTAAAATTTTTAAATTCATCATATTCCTACGCCTTTTTCTTTTCTCTTAAAAGAAAAAAACCGTAAGTATAATACAGCTCTTGAAATTGACTTCTTCGAAGGTTGCCCTCTTTTGAATTTTTTGGTCGATTTTTGACCCCAGAAATTTTTTGGAGGGCAGGTGTCATTTACAGAACTGCAAGTTGGTGAAAATTTAGTGACCTTTTGCAGTGGGTTCAAAGCTGCTGTTGTGGGAAACGTCCACAAGGAGGTAGCTTTTCTCCATTCCCCAATCTGGGTACTAGGGCAGCAGAGCCCTTCTGGAAGTCATTGTCCTAGGTTATAAATTAGAATGGAATTTGCCAGGAGAAATCCCCATAAGTTTATGTCTCATTACTTCTTCTTGGTTTTTAAAATTTTTTTAATCTGGGTAAAGTTTAGAATATTGTTTGTCCTAGGTGTACACCATCTGGTCCTTTTGTACATTATGTATGTCTATTAATGTACAGATCCTCTTCCCATGTAAAATATTACAGTGTTCCATCGACCTCCCTTGCTATATGTTCGGTCTTTTTGATACATGTATATAATATGTATTTGTATATGTATAGTAACACTAATCCTCATTTCTCAATTTCCCCCCTCCTTTCCTTTTAGATGAGCATAGTTTGTTTTGTTTTCTAAGCCTGTGAGTGTCTTTCTCTTTGGAAATATGTTCATCTGTGTCAGTTATTAGATAATGCCATAAGTGATAATATAGGCTATAGGTCTTTTGCTTTCTGACCTACTTCATGTTTTGTGATTATCTCCAGGCTCATCTGTGGTGCCTCAAAGAGCAGCGCTTCAGTGTTTTCCATGGCTAATATTCCATTGTGTACATGGACCACTTCTTCTTGGTGCATTCCTCTGTTGATGGACATTTTCCTTGCTTCCAAGTGTTGCCTATGGTAAATATTGCTGGAGGGCAGGATTGCCAGCCTGTGATTTGTGATTTTCATTTTCTCAGGTGATAGACCCAGCAGTGGTTATGATTGATTGACTGGTATGGTAGCTCAACGTTTACCTTTTCAAGGCACCTCAATTGTGCTTTCATTAGTGGCTCTTACCACGTCCCCCTTAGAATCGAGGGTACGCACTTCTCCACAATCACGTCAGCATTTCTTGTTTGCAGCATTTTTGTTGATGGCCATTCTGACTGGTGTGAGCTGATAGGTGTTTGTAATTTGGGTTTACATGTCTGTAAAAATTCCTACAATTCATCATTTTTCCACGCCTTTTTCTTTTCTGTTAAAAGAAAAAAGAACAAAAGTGTGAGTATAATATACCTCTTCAAATTTTCTTTTTGGAAGGTTGCACTCTAGAATTTTTTGGTCGATTTTCGACCTCAGTATTTTTTGGAGGGCAGGTGTCATTTACAGACCTGCAATTGGTGAATATTTAGTGACCTTTTGCAGTGGGTTTAAAGCTGCTGTGGTGGGAAACGGCCACAAGGATGCAGCATTTCTCCGTTCCCAAATCTGGGTACTAGGGCAGCAGAGCCGTTCTGGAAGTCGTTTGCCTAGGTTGTAAATTTGAATGGAATGTGCCCGGAAACCCCCCCATAAGTTTATGTCTCATTACTCCTAGTTCGTTGTTTTAATTTTTTCAATTGGGGTAATGGTTAGAATGTTGCTTGTCCAAGGTGTACACACTCTGGTTCATCTACATATTCTATATACCTATTTATGTAGAGATCCTCTTCCCCTGTAAATTATTACAGAGTGTTCCGTAAACCTTCCTTGCTATATGGTCGGTCTTTTTGATATATGTATATAATATGTATTTGTATACATATGGTAACGCTAATCTTCATTTATCCATTCCCCCCACCTTTCCTTTTAGATAAGCATAGTTTTTTTTAATAAGTCTGTGATTGACTTTCTCTGTGGAAATATGTTCATTTGTGTCAGTTATTAGATAACGCCTATAAGTGATATCATAGGATATAGGACTTTTGCTTTCCGACTTACCTCATGTTCTGTGATTATCTCCAAGATCATCTATGGTGCCTCAAAGAGCAGTGTTTCATTGTTTTCCATGGCTAGTATTCATTGTGTACATGGACCACTTCTTCTTTATCCTTTCATCTGTTGATGGACATTTTGGTTGCTTCACTGTCTTGTCTATGGTGAATAAGGCTGCAGTGCAGCTTTTGCAGCCCGGGTCTTCTTCATTCTGGTCTTCTCAGGTGAGAGGCCCATTGGTGCGCCTGCTGGATTGAATGGTACCTCAATTTTTCCTTTTCAACGCAGCTCCTTTCTGTTCTCATTATTAGCGTTTAACCCTTTGGCATCTCACCAGCAGCTAGAGGGTACACAGTTCTCTAAAACCTCTTCAGCATTTATTGTTTGTAGACTTTTTGCCAATGGTCAGTCGACTGGTGTGAGTTGAAAACTTTTTGTAGATTAGATTGCATGAGTCTAATACTTCCTGAGGTGGAGCTTTTATCCATTTTCCTTTCTTTAAAAAGAGAGTGAGTAAAACTTACCTCTTCATACTATCTTCTTGAAAATTTGGCCTGTTTTGAATTTTTTGTATCCATTCCCTACCTCAGCACAATTTTGAGGGCAGGTGTCCTTTACAGCCCTGAGTCCTTGTGAATGGTAAGTGACCATTAGCTGTGGGTTAAAAGCTGCTCTTGCGGGAATCGGCCACAAGGCGGCAGCATTTCTCCTTTACCAAATCTGGTTACTAGGGCAACAGAGCCTTACTGGAAGTGGTGTTCTAGGTTGTAAATTAGAATGGAATGTGCGAGGAAAAAGCCCTTTAAGTTTATGTCTCATTACTTCTTGTTGGTATTTTGAACTTAATTTTTATTTTTTATCACAGCAAACTTGATTACAATGTTTTGTTTGTTCTAGGTGTGCAAGATGTGGTTCTTTCACACATATGCATATATCTATTCTTCTTCGGATCCTTTTCCCATGTGGGTTATGACACAATGATGAGTAGTCTTCTCTTGGTATTGCGTAGGTCTTTGGTGATTATATATTTCACATGTGTTTGTATCTCTCTGTTAACCTCAATATGGTAATGTATCCAATCCTCACACCTTTCCATTTGGTGAACCATAAGTTTTTTTAATGAATCTATGATAGTGTTTCTCTGTGGAAATATCTTTGTTTGTATCATTTTTTAGGTAACACCTATATGTGATATGATAGGATATGTGTCTTTCGCTTTCTCACTTACTCCAAGTTGCGTGATTACTTCTAGACTCATCTATGGTGCTGCAAATGGCATTGTTTCATTTTTTCACTAGCTCCTATTCCATCTGTACAGGTAGCAGTTCTTCTTTGTCCACCCATCTGTCGGTGGACTTTTTGGTTACTTCCATATCTTGGCTATTGTAATACTATGCAATGTAGATTTGCGTGCCTGTGTCCTTCCAATTCTCTCTTCTTCGTTTATAGGTCTAGGCATAGGTCTGCTAGATCATATGGTAGCTCAATGGTTACCTTTTAAAGGCACCTCTATTCTGTTCTCCTTAGTGGCTCTTTCCAGGTTACGTCCCACTTAAAGTGGAGGGTATGTATTTCTTCCCAGCACCTTCAGCATTTATTCTTTGTAGTTTTTGCTGATGGTTATTCTGAGTGGTGTGAGCTGATACCTCTTTGTGGTTGAATGTGCATGTGTCTCATAATGTGTTGAAATTGAGCTTTAAGACATGTCCTTTTAATTTTTCCAGCTGTGATTAGAGCTTATTTCTTCAAAGTGTTTTCTTAAAGTATGTGTCACCATTTGAAATATTTTGGCCATTATCTCCCTCAAGACATTTTGAGGGCAGGTTTCATTTACAGCCCTGAAGTACTTGTTCATATGAAGTGACCATTAGCTCAGGCTTTAAACCTGCTTTTGCAGGTAATGGCCAGAGAGCGGCAGCCTTTCTACGTTCCCCATGCTGGTACTAGGGAAACAGACCTACCGGCCAGTGGTGTTCTTCGGTTATAAATTAGAGTGCAATGTGCCCGGATAAACCCACAAATGTTGATGTCTCCTTGCTTTTGTTTGTTTTTAATTCAATTTATATTTATTATTAGAGTAATATTCCATTGTGTACGTGGACCACTTCTTCTTGGTGCATTCCTCGGTTGATGGACATTTTCATTGCTTCCAAGTGCTGGCTATGGTAAATATTGCTGGCGTACAGGTTTGCCAGCCTGTGATTTTTGATTCTCATTTTCTCAGGTGATAGGCCAAGCAGTGGTTGTGATTGATTGACTGGTAGCTCAATGTTTCCCTTTTCAAAGCACCTACGTTGTGTTTTCATTAGTGGCTCTTTACATGCCCCCCCTTACAACCGAGGGTACGCATTTCTCCACACTCCCTTCACCGTTTATTTTTGGCAGCATTTTTCCTAATGGCCATTCTGATTGCTGTGAGCTGATAGGTTTTTGTAATATGGGTATGCATGACATTAAAATTTTTAAATTCATCATATTCCTACGCCTTTTTCTTTTCTCTTAAAAGAAAAAAACCGTAAGTATAATACAGCTCTTGAAATTGACTTCTTCGAAGGTTGCCCTCTTTTGAATTTTTTGGTCGATTTTTGACCCCAGAAATTTTTTGGAGGGCAGGTGTCATTTACAGAACTGCAAGTTGGTGAAAATTTAGTGACCTTTTGCAGTGGGTTCAAAGCTGCTGTTGTGGGAAACGTCCACAAGGAGGTAGCTTTTCTCCATTCCCCAATCTGGGTACTAGGGCAGCAGAGCCCTTCTGGAAGTCATTGTCCTAGGTTATAAATTAGAATGGAATTTGCCAGGAGAAATCCCCATAAGTTTATGTCTCATTACTTCTTCTTGGTTTTTAAAATTTTTTTAATCTGGGTAAAGTTTAGAATATTGTTTGTCCTAGGTGTACACCATCTGGTCCTTTTGTACATTATGTATGTCTATTAATGTACAGATCCTCTTCCCATGTAAAATATTACAGTGTTCCATCGACCTCCCTTGCTATATGTTCGGTCTTTTTGATACATGTATATAATATGTATTTGTATATGTATAGTAACACTAATCCTCATTTCTCAATTTCCCCCCTCCTTTCCTTTTAGATGAGCATAGTTTGTTTTGTTTTCTAAGCCTGTGAGTGTCTTTCTCTTTGGAAATATGTTCATCTGTGTCAGTTATTAGATAATGCCATAAGTGATAATATAGGCTATAGGTCTTTTGCTTTCTGACCTACTTCATGTTTTGTGATTATCTCCAGGCTCATCTGTGGTGCCTCAAAGAGCAGCGCTTCAGTGTTTTCCATGGCTAATATTCCATTGTGTACATGGACCACTTCTTCTTGGTGCATTCCTCTGTTGATGGACATTTTCCTTGCTTCCAAGTGTTGCCTATGGTAAATATTGCTGGAGGGCAGGATTGCCAGCCTGTGATTTGTGATTTTCATTTTCTCAGGTGATAGACCCAGCAGTGGTTATGATTGATTGACTGGTATGGTAGCTCAACGTTTACCTTTTCAAGGCACCTCAATTGTGCTTTCATTAGTGGCTCTTACCACGTCCCCCTTAGAATCGAGGGTACGCACTTCTCCACAATCACGTCAGCATTTCTTGTTTGCAGCATTTTTGTTGATGGCCATTCTGACTGGTGTGAGCTGATAGGTGTTTGTAATTTGGGTTTACATGTCTGTAAAAATTCCTACAATTCATCATTTTTCCACGCCTTTTTCTTTTCTGTTAAAAGAAAAAAGAACAAAAGTGTGAGTATAATATACCTCTTCAAATTTTCTTTTTGGAAGGTTGCACTCTAGAATTTTTTGGTCGATTTTCGACCTCAGTATTTTTTGGAGGGCAGGTGTCATTTACAGACCTGCAATTGGTGAATATTTAGTGACCTTTTGCAGTGGGTTTAAAGCTGCTGTGGTGGGAAACGGCCACAAGGATGCAGCATTTCTCCGTTCCCAAATCTGGGTACTAGGGCAGCAGAGCCGTTCTGGAAGTCGTTTGCCTAGGTTGTAAATTTGAATGGAATGTGCCCGGAAACCCCCCCATAAGTTTATGTCTCATTACTCCTAGTTCGTTGTTTTAATTTTTTCAATTGGGGTAATGGTTAGAATGTTGCTTGTCCAAGGTGTACACACTCTGGTTCATCTACATATTCTATATACCTATTTATGTAGAGATCCTCTTCCCCTGTAAATTATTACAGAGTGTTCCGTAAACCTTCCTTGCTATATGGTCTGTCTTTTTGATATATGTATATAATATGTATTTGTATACATATGGTAACGCTAATCTTCATTTATCCATTCCCCCCACCTTTCCTTTTAGATAAGCATAGTTTTTTTTAATAAGTCTGTGATTGACTTTCTCTGTGGAAATATGTTCATTTGTGTCAGTTATTAGATAACGCCTATAAGTGATATCATAGGATATAGGACTTTTGCTTTCCGACTTACCTCATGTTCTGTGATTATCTCCAAGATCATCTATGGTGCCTCAAAGAGCAGTGTTTCATTGTTTTCCATGGCTAGTATTCATTGTGTACATGGACCACTTCTTCTTTATCCTTTCATCTGTTGATGGACATTTTGGTTGCTTCACTGTCTTGTCTATGGTGAATAAGGCTGCAGTGCAGCTTTTGCAGCCCGGGTCTTCTTCATTCTGGTCTTCTCAGGTGAGAGGCCCATTGGTGCGCCTGCTGGATTGAATGGTACCTCAATTTTTCCTTTTCAACGCAGCTCCTTTCTGTTCTCATTATTAGCGTTTAACCCTTTGGCATCTCACCAGCAGCTAGAGGGTACACAGTTCTCTAAAACCTCTTCAGCATTTATTGTTTGTAGACTTTTTGCCAATGGTCAGTCGACTGGTGTGAGTTGAAAACTTTTTGTAGATTAGATTGCATGAGTCTAATACTTCCTGAGGTGGAGCTTTTATCCATTTTCCTTTCTTTAAAAAGAGAGTGAGTAAAACTTACCTCTTCATACTATCTTCTTGAAAATTTGGCCTGTTTTGAATTTTTTGTATCCATTCCCTACCTCAGCACAATTTTGAGGGCAGGTGTCCTTTACAGCCCTGAGTCCTTGTGAATGGTAAGTGACCATTAGCTGTGGGTTAAAAGCTGCTCTTGCGGGAATCGGCCACAAGGCGGCAGCATTTCTCCTTTACCAAATCTGGTTACTAGGGCAACAGAGCCTTACTGGAAGTGGTGTTCTAGGTTGTAAATTAGAATGGAATGTGCGAGGAAAAAGCCCTTTAAGTTTATGTCTCATTACTTCTTGTTGGTATTTTGAACTTAATTTTTATTTTTTATCACAGCAAACTTGATTACAATGTTTTGTTTGTTCTAGGTGTGCAAGATGTGGTTCTTTCACACATATGCATATATCTATTCTTCTTCGGATCCTTTTCCCATGTGGGTTATGACACAATGATGAGTAGTCTTCTCTTGGTATTGCGTAGGTCTTTGGTGATTATATATTTCACATGTGTTTGTATCTCTCTGTTAACCTCAATATGGTAATGTATCCAATCCTCACACCTTTCCATTTGGTGAACCATAAGTTTTTTTAATGAATCTATGATAGTGTTTCTCTGTGGAAATATCTTTGTTTGTATCATTTTTTAGGTAACACCTATATGTGATATGATAGGATATGTGTCTTTCGCTTTCTCACTTACTCCAAGTTGCGTGATTACTTCTAGACTCATCTATGGTGCTGCAAATGGCATTGTTTCATTTTTTCACTAGCTCCTATTCCATCTGTACAGGTAGCAGTTCTTCTTTGTCCACCCATCTGTCGGTGGACTTTTTGGTTACTTCCATATCTTGGCTATTGTAATACTATGCAATGTAGATTTGCGTGCCTGTGTCCTTCCAATTCTCTCTTCTTCGTTTATAGGTCTAGGCATAGGTCTGCTAGATCATATGGTAGCTCAATGGTTACCTTTTAAAGGCACCTCTATTCTGTTCTCCTTAGTGGCTCTTTCCAGGTTACGTCCCACTTAAAGTGGAGGGTATGTATTTCTTCCCAGCACCTTCAGCATTTATTCTTTGTAGTTTTTGCTGATGGTTATTCTGAGTGGTGTGAGCTGATACCTCTTTGTGGTTGAATGTGCATGTGTCTCATAATGTGTTGAAATTGAGCTTTAAGACATGTCCTTTTAATTTTTCCAGCTGTGATTAGAGCTTATTTCTTCAAAGTGTTTTCTTAAAGTATGTGTCACCATTTGAAATATTTTGGCCATTATCTCCCTCAAGACATTTTGAGGGCAGGTTTCATTTACAGCCCTGAAGTACTTGTTCATATGAAGTGACCATTAGCTCAGGCTTTAAACCTGCTTTTGCAGGTAATGGCCAGAGAGCGGCAGCCTTTCTACGTTCCCCATGCTGGTACTAGGGAAACAGACCTACCGGCCAGTGGTGTTCTTCGGTTATAAATTAGAGTGCAATGTGCCCGGATAAACCCACAAATGTTGATGTCTCCTTGCTTTTGTTTGTTTTTAATTCAATTTATATTTATTATTAGAGTAATATTCCATTGTGTACGTGGACCACTTCTTCTTGGTGCATTCCTCGGTTGATGGACATTTTCATTGCTTCCAAGTGCTGGCTATGGTAAATATTGCTGGCGTACAGGTTTGCCAGCCTGTGATTTTTGATTCTCATTTTCTCAGGTGATAGGCCAAGCAGTGGTTGTGATTGATTGACTGGTAGCTCAATGTTTCCCTTTTCAAAGCACCTACGTTGTGTTTTCATTAGTGGCTCTTTACATGCCCCCCCTTACAACCGAGGGTACGCATTTCTCCACACTCCCTTCACCGTTTATTTTTGGCAGCATTTTTCCTAATGGCCATTCTGATTGCTGTGAGCTGATAGGTTTTTGTAATATGGGTATGCATGACATTAAAATTTTTAAATTCATCATATTCCTACGCCTTTTTCTTTTCTCTTAAAAGAAAAAAACCGTAAGTATAATACAGCTCTTGAAATTGACTTCTTCGAAGGTTGCCCTCTTTTGAATTTTTTGGTCGATTTTTGACCCCAGAAATTTTTTGGAGGGCAGGTGTCATTTACAGAACTGCAAGTTGGTGAAAATTTAGTGACCTTTTGCAGTGGGTTCAAAGCTGCTGTTGTGGGAAACGTCCACAAGGAGGTAGCTTTTCTCCATTCCCCAATCTGGGTACTAGGGCAGCAGAGCCCTTCTGGAAGTCATTGTCCTAGGTTATAAATTAGAATGGAATTTGCCAGGAGAAATCCCCATAAGTTTATGTCTCATTACTTCTTCTTGGTTTTTAAAATTTTTTTAATCTGGGTAAAGTTTAGAATATTGTTTGTCCTAGGTGTACACCATCTGGTCCTTTTGTACATTATGTATGTCTATTAATGTACAGATCCTCTTCCCATGTAAAATATTACAGTGTTCCATCGACCTCCCTTGCTATATGTTCGGTCTTTTTGATACATGTATATAATATGTATTTGTATATGTATAGTAACACTAATCCTCATTTCTCAATTTCCCCCCTCCTTTCCTTTTAGATGAGCATAGTTTGTTTTGTTTTCTAAGCCTGTGAGTGTCTTTCTCTTTGGAAATATGTTCATCTGTGTCAGTTATTAGATAATGCCATAAGTGATAATATAGGCTATAGGTCTTTTGCTTTCTGACCTACTTCATGTTTTGTGATTATCTCCAGGCTCATCTGTGGTGCCTCAAAGAGCAGCGCTTCAGTGTTTTCCATGGCTAATATTCCATTGTGTACATGGACCACTTCTTCTTGGTGCATTCCTCTGTTGATGGACATTTTCCTTGCTTCCAAGTGTTGCCTATGGTAAATATTGCTGGAGGGCAGGATTGCCAGCCTGTGATTTGTGATTTTCATTTTCTCAGGTGATAGACCCAGCAGTGGTTATGATTGATTGACTGGTATGGTAGCTCAACGTTTACCTTTTCAAGGCACCTCAATTGTGCTTTCATTAGTGGCTCTTACCACGTCCCCCTTAGAATCGAGGGTACGCACTTCTCCACAATCACGTCAGCATTTCTTGTTTGCAGCATTTTTGTTGATGGCCATTCTGACTGGTGTGAGCTGATAGGTGTTTGTAATTTGGGTTTACATGTCTGTAAAAATTCCTACAATTCATCATTTTTCCACGCCTTTTTCTTTTCTGTTAAAAGAAAAAAGAACAAAAGTGTGAGTATAATATACCTCTTCAAATTTTCTTTTTGGAAGGTTGCACTCTAGAATTTTTTGGTCGATTTTCGACCTCAGTATTTTTTGGAGGGCAGGTGTCATTTACAGACCTGCAATTGGTGAATATTTAGTGACCTTTTGCAGTGGGTTTAAAGCTGCTGTGGTGGGAAACGGCCACAAGGATGCAGCATTTCTCCGTTCCCAAATCTGGGTACTAGGGCAGCAGAGCCGTTCTGGAAGTCGTTTGCCTAGGTTGTAAATTTGAATGGAATGTGCCCGGAAACCCCCCCATAAGTTTATGTCTCATTACTCCTAGTTCGTTGTTTTAATTTTTTCAATTGGGGTAATGGTTAGAATGTTGCTTGTCCAAGGTGTACACACTCTGGTTCATCTACATATTCTATATACCTATTTATGTAGAGATCCTCTTCCCCTGTAAATTATTACAGAGTGTTCCGTAAACCTTCCTTGCTATATGGTCGGTCTTTTTGATATATGTATATAATATGTATTTGTATACATATGGTAACGCTAATCTTCATTTATCCATTCCCCCCACCTTTCCTTTTAGATAAGCATAGTTTTTTTTAATAAGTCTGTGATTGACTTTCTCTGTGGAAATATGTTCATTTGTGTCAGTTATTAGATAACGCCTATAAGTGATATCATAGGATATAGGACTTTTGCTTTCCGACTTACCTCATGTTCTGTGATTATCTCCAAGATCATCTATGGTGCCTCAAAGAGCAGTGTTTCATTGTTTTCCATGGCTAGTATTCATTGTGTACATGGACCACTTCTTCTTTATCCTTTCATCTGTTGATGGACATTTTGGTTCCTTCACTGTCTTGTCTATGGTGAATAAGGCTGCAGTGCAGCTTTTGCAGCCCGGGTCTTCTTCATTCTGGTCTTCTCAGGTGAGAGGCCCATTGGTGCGCCTGCTGGATTGAATGGTACCTCAATTTTTCCTTTTCAACGCAGCTCCTTTCTGTTCTCATTATTAGCGTTTAACCCTTTGGCATCTCACCAGCAGCTAGAGGGTACACAGTTCTCTAAAACCTCTTCAGCATTTATTGTTTGTAGACTTTTTGCCAATGGTCAGTCGACTGGTGTGAGTTGAAAACTTTTTGTAGATTAGATTGCATGAGTCTAATACTTCCTGAGGTGGAGCTTTTATCCATTTTCCTTTCTTTAAAAAGAGAGTGAGTAAAACTTACCTCTTCATACTATCTTCTTGAAAATTTGGCCTGTTTTGAATTTTTTGTATCCATTCCCTACCTCAGCACAATTTTGAGGGCAGGTGTCCTTTACAGCCCTGAGTCCTTGTGAATGGTAAGTGACCATTAGCTGTGGGTTAAAAGCTGCTCTTGCGGGAATCGGCCACAAGGCGGCAGCATTTCTCCTTTACCAAATCTGGTTACTAGGGCAACAGAGCCTTACTGGAAGTGGTGTTCTAGGTTGTAAATTAGAATGGAATGTGCGAGGAAAAAGCCCTTTAAGTTTATGTCTCATTACTTCTTGTTGGTATTTTGAACTTAATTTTTATTTTTTATCACAGCAAACTTGATTACAATGTTTTGTTTGTTCTAGGTGTGCAAGATGTGGTTCTTTCACACATATGCATATATCTATTCTTCTTCGGATCCTTTTCCCATGTGGGTTATGACACAATGTTGAGTAGTCTTCTCTTGGTATTGCGTAGGTCTTTGGTGATTATATATTTCACATGTGTTTGTATCTCTCTGTTAACCTCAATATGGTAATGTATCCAATCCTCACACCTTTCCATTTGGTGAACCATAAGTTTTTTTAATGAATCTATGATAGTGTTTCTCTGTGGAAATATCTTTGTTTGTATCATTTTTTAGGTAACACCTATATGTGATATGATAGGATATGTGTCTTTCGCTTTCTCACTTACTCCAAGTTGCGTGATTACTTCTAGACTCATCTATGGTGCTGCAAATGGCATTGTTTCATTTTTTCCCTAGCTCCTATTCCATCTGTACAGGTAGCAGTTCTTCTTTGTCCACCCATCTGTCGGTGGACTTTTTGGTTACTTCCATATCTTGGCTATTGTAATACTATGCAATGTAGATTTGCGTGCCTGTGTCCTTCCAATTCTCTCTTCTTCGTTTATAGGTCTAGGCATAGGTCTGCTAGATCATATGGTAGCTCAATGGTTACCTTTTAAAGGCACCTCTATTCTGTTCTCCTTAGTGGCTCTTTCCAGGTTACGTCCCACTTAAAGTGGAGGGTATGTATTTCTTCCCAGCACCTTCAGCATTTATTCTTTGTAGTTTTTGCTGATGGTTATTCTGAGTGGTGTGAGCTGATACCTCTTTGTGGTTGAATTTGCATGTGTCTCATAATGTGTTGAAATTGAGCTTTAAGACATGTCCTTTTAATTTTTCCAGCTGTGATTAGAGCTTATTTCTTCAAAGTGTTTTCTTAAAGTATGTGTCACCATTTGAAATATTTTGGCCATTATCTCCCTCAAGACATTTTGAGGGCAGGTTTCATTTACAGCCCTGAAGTACTTGTTCATATGAAGTGACCATTAGCTCAGGCTTTAAACCTGCTTTTGCAGGTAATGGCCAGAGAGCGGCAGCCTTTCTACGTTCCCCATGCTGGTACTAGGGAAACAGACCTACCGGCCAGTGGTGTTCTTCGGTTATAAATTAGAGTGCAATGTGCCCGGATAAACCCACAAATGTTGATGTCTCCTTGCTTTTGTTTGTTTTTAATTCAATTTATATTTATTATTAGAGTAATATTCCATTGTGTACGTGGACCACTTCTTCTTGGTGCATTCCTCGGTTGATGGACATTTTCATTGCTTCCAAGTGCTGGCTATGGTAAATATTGCTGGCGTACAGGTTTGCCAGCCTGTGATTTTTGATTCTCATTTTCTCAGGTGATAGGCCAAGCAGTGGTTGTGATTGATTGACTGGTAGCTCAATGTTTCCCTTTTCAAAGCACCTACGTTGTGTTTTCATTAGTGGCTCTTTACATGCCCCCCCTTACAACCGAGGGTACGCATTTCTCCACACTCCCTTCACCGTTTATTTTTGGCAGCATTTTTCCTAATGGCCATTCTGATTGCTGTGAGCTGATAGGTTTTTGTAATATGGGTATGCATGACATTAAAATTTTTAAATTCATCATATTCCTACGCCTTTTTCTTTTCTCTTAAAAGAAAAAAACCGTAAGTATAATACAGCTCTTGAAATTGACTTCTTCGAAGGTTGCCCTCTTTTGAATTTTTTGGTCGATTTTTGACCCCAGAAATTTTTTGGAGGGCAGGTGTCATTTACAGAACTGCAAGTTGGTGAAAATTTAGTGACCTTTTGCAGTGGGTTCAAAGCTGCTGTTGTGGGAAACGTCCACAAGGAGGTAGCTTTTCTCCATTCCCCAATCTGGGTACTAGGGCAGCAGAGCCCTTCTGGAAGTCATTGTCCTAGGTTATAAATTAGAATGGAATTTGCCAGGAGAAATCCCCATAAGTTTATGTCTCATTACTTCTTCTTGGTTTTTAAAATTTTTTTAATCTGGGTAAAGTTTAGAATATTGTTTGTCCTAGGTGTACACCATCTGGTCCTTTTGTACATTATGTATGTCTATTAATGTACAGATCCTCTTCCCATGTAAAATATTACAGTGTTCCATCGACCTCCCTTGCTATATGTTCGGTCTTTTTGATACATGTATATAATATGTATTTGTATATGTATAGTAACACTAATCCTCATTTCTCAATTTCCCCCCTCCTATCCTTTTAGATGAGCATAGTTTGTTTTGTTTTCTAAGCCTGTGAGTGTCTTTCTCTTTGGAAATATGTTCATCTGTGTCAGTTATTAGTTAATACCATAAGTGATATTATAGGCTATAGGTCTTTTGCTTTCCGACCTACTTCATGTTTTGTGATTATCTCCAGGCTCATCTGTGGTGCCTCAAAGAGCAGCGCTTCAGTGTTTTCCATGGCTAATATTCCATTGTGTACATGGACCACTTCTTCTTGGTGCATTCCTCTGTTGATGGACATTTTCCTTGCTTCCAAGTGTTGCCTATGGTAAATATTGCTGGAGGGCAGGATTGCCAGCCTGTGATTTTTGATTTTCATTTTCTCAGGTGATAGACCCAGCAGTGGTTATGATTGATTGACTGGTATGGTAGCTCAACGTTTACCTTTTCAAGGCACCTCAATTGTGCTTTCATTAGTGGCTCTTACCACGTCCCCCTTAGAATCGAGGGTACGCACTTCTCCACAATCACGTCAGCATTTCTTGTTTGCAGCATATTTGTTGATGGCCATTCTGACTGGTGTGAGCTGATAGGTGTTTGTAATTTGGGTTTACATGTCTGTAAAAATTCCTACAATTCATCATTTTTCCACGCCTTTTTCTTTTCTGTTAAAAGAAAAAAGAACAAAAGTGTGAGTATAATATACCTCTTCAAATTTTCTTTTTGGAAGGTTGCACTCTAGAATTTTTTGGTCGATTTTCGACCTCAGTATTTTTTGGAGGGCAGGTGTCATTTACAGACCTGCAATTGGTGAATATTTAGTGACCTTTTGCAGTGGGTTTAAAGCTGCTGTGGTGGGAAACGGCCACAAGGATGCAGCATTTCTCCATTCCCAAATCTGGGTACTAGGGCAGCAGAGCCGTTCTGGAAGTTGTTTGCCTAGGTTGTAAATTTGAATGGAATGTGCCAGGAAAACCCCCCATAAGTTTATGTCTCATTACTCCTAGTTCGTTGTTTTAATTTTTTCAATTGGGGTAATGGTTAGAATGTTGCTTGTCCAAGGTGTACACACTCTGGTTCATCTACATATTCTATATACCTATTTATGTAGAGATCCTCTTCCCCTGTAAATTATTACAGAGTGTTCCGTAAACCTTCCTTGCTATATGGTCGGTCTTTTTGATATATGTATATAATATGTATTTGTATACATATGGTAACGCTAATCTTCATTTATCCATTCCCCCCACCTTTCCTTTTAGATAAGCATAGTTTTTTTTAATAAGTCTGTGATTGACTTTCTCTGTGGAAATATGTTCATTTGTGTCAGTTATTAGATAACGCCTATAAGTGATATCATAGGATATAGGACTTTTGCTTTCCGACTTACCTCATGTTCTGTGATTATCTCCAAGATCATCTATGGTGCCTCAAAGAGCAGTGTTTCATTGTTTTCCATGGCTAGTATTCATTGTGTACATGGACCACTTCTTCTTTATCCTTTCATCTGTTGATGGACATTTTGGTTGCTTCACTGTCTTGTCTATGGTGAATAAGGCTGCAGTGCAGCTTTTGCAGCCCGGGTCTTCTTCATTCTGGTCTTCTCAGGTGAGAGGCCCATTGGTGCGCCTGCTGGATTGAATGGTACCTCAATTTTTCCTTTTCAACGCAGCTCCTTTCTGTTCTCATTATTAGCGTTTAACCCTTTTGCATCTCACCAGCAGCTAGAGGGTACACAGTTCTCTAAAACCTCTTCAGCATTTATTGTTTGTAGACTTTTTGCCAATGGTCAGTCGACTGGTGTGAGTTGAAAACTTTTTGTAGATTAGATTGCATGAGTCTAATACTTCCTGAGGTGGAGCTTTTATCCATTTTCCTTTCTTTAAAAAGAGAGTGAGTAAAACTTACCTCTTCATACTATCTTCTTGAAAATTTGGCCTGTTTTGAATTTTTTGTATCCATTCCCTACCTCAGCACAATTTTGAGGGCAGGTGTCCTTTACAGCCCTGAGTCCTTGTGAATGGTAAGTGACCATTAGCTGTGGGTTAAAAGCTGCTCTTGCGGGAATCGGCCACAAGGCGGCAGCATTTCTCCTTTACCAAATCTGGTTTCTAGGGCAACAGAGCCTTACTGGAAGTGGTGTTCTAGGTTGTAAATTAGAATGGAATGTGCGAGGAAAAAGCCCTTTAAGTTTATGTCTCATTACTTCTTGTTGGTATTTTGAACTTAATTTTTATTTCTTATCACAGCAAACTTGATTACAATGTTTTGTTTGTTCTAGGTGTGCAAGATGTGGTTCTTTCACACATATGCATATATCTATTCTTCGGATCCTTTTCCCATGTAGGTTATGACACAATGTTGAGTAGTCTTCTCTTGGTATTGCGTAGGTCTTTGGTGATTATATATTTCACATGTGTTTGTATCTCTCTGTTAACCTCAATATGGTAATGTATCCAATCCTCACACCTTTCCATTTGGTGAACCATAAGTTTTTTTAATGAATCTATGATAGTGTTTCTCTGTGGAAATATCTTTGTTTGTATCATTTTTTAGGTAACACCTATATGTGATATGATAGGATATGTGTCTTTCGCTTTCTCACTTACTCCAAGTTGCGTGATTACTTCTAGACTCATCTATGGTGCTGCAAATGGCATTGTTTCATTTTTTCACTAGCTCTTATTCCATCTGTACAGGTAGCAGTACTTCTTTGTCCACCCATCTGTCGGTGGACTTTTTGGTTACTTCCATATCTTGGCTATTGTAATACTATGCAATGTAGATTTGCGTGCCTGTGTCCTTCCAATTCTCTCTTCTTCGTTTATAGGTCTAGGCATAGGTCTGCTAGATCATATGGTAGCTCAATGGTTACCTTTTAAAGGCACCTCTATTCTGTTCTCCTTAGTGGCTCTTTCCAGGTTACGTCCCACTTAAAGTGGAGGGTATGTATTTCTTCCCAGCACCTTCAGCATTTATTCTTTGTAGTTTTTGCTGATGGTTATTCTGAGTGGTGTGAGCTGATACCTCTTTGTGGTTGAATGTGCATGTGTCTCATAATGTGTTGAAATTGAGCTTTAAGACATGTCCTTTTAATTTTTCCAGCTGTGATTAGAGCTTATTTCTTCAAAGTGTTTTCTTAAAGTATGTGTCACCATTTGAAATAGTTTGGCCATTATCTCCCTCAAGACATTTTGAGGGCAGGTTTCATTTACAGCCCTGAAGTACTTGTTCATATGAAGTGACCATTAGCTCAGGCTTTAAACCTGCTTTTGCAGGTAATGGCCAGAGAGCGGCAGCCTTTCTACGTTCCCCATGCTGGTACTAGGGAAACAGACCTACCGGCCAGTGGTGTTCTTCGGTTATAAATTAGAGTGCAATGTGCCCGGATAAACCCACAAATGTTGATGTCTCCTTGCTTTTGTTTGTTTTTAATTCAATTTATATTTATTATTAGAGTAATATTCCATTGTGTACGTGGACCACTTCTTCTTGGTGCATTCCTCGGTTGATGGACATTTTCATTGCTTCCAAGTGCTGGCTATGGTAAATATTGCTGGCGTACAGGTTTGCCAGCCTGTGATTTTTGATTCTCATTTTCTCAGGTGATAGGCCAAGCAGTGGTTGTGATTGATTGACTGGTAGCTCAATGTTTCCCTTTTCAAAGCACCTACGTTGTGTTTTCATTAGTGGCTCTTTACATGCCCCCCCTTACAACCGAGGGTACGCATTTCTCCACACTCCCTTCACCGTTTATTTTTGGCAGCATTTTTCCTAATGGCCATTCTGATTGCTGTGAGCTGATAGGTTTTTGTAATATGGGTATGCATGACATTAAAATTTTTAAATTCATCATATTCCTATGCCTTTTTCTTTTCTCTTAAAAGAAAAAACCGTAAGTATAATAGAGCTCTTGAAATTGACTTCTTCGAAGGTTGCCCTCTTTTGAATTTTTTGGTCGATTTTTGACCCCAGAAATTTTTTGGAGGGCAGGTGTCATTTACAGAACTGCAAGTTGGTGAAAATTTAGTGACCTTTTGCAGTGGGTTCAAAGCTGCTGTTGTGGGAAACGTCCACAAGGAGGTAGCTTTTCTCCATTCCCCAATCTGGGTACTAGGGCAGCAGAGCCCTTCTGGAAGTCATTGTCCTAGGTTATAAATTAGAATGGAATTTGCCAGGAGAAATCCCCATAAGTTTATGTCTCATTACTTCTTCTTGGTTTTTAAAATTTTTTTAATCTGGGTAAAGTTTAGAATATTGTTTGTCCTAGGTGTACACCATCTGGTCCTTTTGTACATTATGTATGTCTATTAATGTACAGATCCTCTTCCCATGTAAAATATTACAGTGTTCCATCGACCTCCCTTGCTATATGTTCGGTCTTTTTGATACATGTATATAATATGTATTTGTATATGTATAGTAACACTAATCCTCATTTCTCAATTTCCCCCCTCCTTTCCTTTTAGATGAGCATAGTTTGTTTTGTTTTCTAAGCCTGTGAGTGTCTTTCTCTTTGGAAATATGTTCATCTGTGTCAGTTATTAGTTAATACCATAAGTGATATTATAGGCTATAGGTCTTTTGCTTTCCGACCTACTTCATGTTTTGTGATTATCTCCAGGCTCATCTGTGGTGCCTCAAAGAGCAGCGCTTCAGTGTTTTCCATGGCTAATATTCCATTGTGTACATGGACCACTTCTTCTTGGTGCATTCCTCTGTTGATGGACATTTTCCTTGCTTCCAAGTGTTGCCTATGGTAAATATTGCTGGAGGGCAGGATTGCCAGCCTGTGATTTTTGATTTTCATTTTCTCAGGTGATAGACCCAGCAGTGGTTATGATTGATTGACTGGTATGGTAGCTCAACGTTTACCTTTTCAAGGCACCTCAATTGTGCTTTCATTAGTGGCTCTTACCACGTCCCCCTTAGAATCGAGGGTACGCACTTCTCCACAATCACGTCAGCATTTCTTGTTTGCAGCATATTTGTTGATGGCCATTCTGACTGGTGTGAGCTGATAGGTGTTTGTAATTTGGGTTTACATGTCTGTAAAAATTCCTACAATTCATCATTTTTCCACGCCTTTTTCTTTTCTGTTAAAAGAAAAAAGAACAAAAGTGTGAGTATAATATACCTCTTCAAATTTTCTTTTTGGAAGGTTGCACTCTAGAATTTTTTGGTCGATTTTCGACCTCAGTATTTTTTGGAGGGCAGGTGTCATTTACAGACCTGCAATTGGTGAATATTTAGTGACCTTTTGCAGTGGGTTTAAAGCTGCTGTGGTGGGAAACGGCCACAAGGATGCAGCATTTCTCCATTCCCAAATCTGGGTACTAGGGCAGCAGAGCCGTTCTGGAAGTTGTTTGCCTAGGTTGTAAATTTGAATGGAATGTGCCAGGAAAACCCCCCATAAGTTTATGTCTCATTACTCCTAGTTCGTTGTTTTAATTTTTTCAATTGGGGTAATGGTTAGAATGTTGCTTGTCCAAGGTGTACACACTCTGGTTCATCTACATATTCTATATACCTATTTATGTAGAGATCCTCTTCCCCTGTAAATTATTACAGAGTGTTCCGTAAACCTTCCTTGCTATATGGTCGGTCTTTTTGATATATGTATATAATATGTATTTGTATACATATGGTAACGCTAATCTTCATTTATCCATTCCCCCCACCTTTCCTTTTAGATAAGCATAGTTTTTTTTAATAAGTCTGTGATTGACTTTCTCTGTGGAAATATGTTCATTTGTGTCAGTTATTAGATAACGCCTATAAGTGATATCATAGGATATAGGACTTTTGCTTTCCGACTTACCTCATGTTCTGTGATTATCTCCAAGATCATCTATGGTGCCTCAAAGAGCAGTGTTTCATTGTTTTCCATGGCTAGTATTCATTGTGTACATGGACCACTTCTTCTTTATCCTTTCATCTGTTGATGGACATTTTGGTTGCTTCACTGTCTTGTCTATGGTGAATAAGGCTGCAGTGCAGCTTTTGCAGCCCGGGTCTTCTTCATTCTGGTCTTCTCAGGTGAGAGGCCCATTGGTGCGCCTGCTGGATTGAATGGTACCTCAATTTTTCCTTTTCAACGCAGCTCCTTTCTGTTCTCATTATTAGCGTTTAACCCTTTTGCATCTCACCAGCAGCTAGAGGGTACACAGTTCTCTAAAACCTCTTCAGCATTTATTGTTTGTAGACTTTTTGCCAATGGTCAGTCGACTGGTGTGAGTTGAAAACTTTTTGTAGATTAGATTGCATGAGTCTAATACTTCCTGAGGTGGAGCTTTTATCCATTTTCCTTTCTTTAAAAAGAGAGTGAGTAAAACTTACCTCTTCATACTATCTTCTTGAAAATTTGGCCTGTTTTGAATTTTTTGTATCCATTCCCTACCTCAGCACAATTTTGAGGGCAGGTGTCCTTTACAGCCCTGAGTCCTTGTGAATGGTAAGTGACCATTAGCTGTGGGTTAAAAGCTGCTCTTGCGGGAATCGGCCACAAGGCGGCAGCATTTCTCCTTTACCAAATCTGGTTTCTAGGGCAACAGAGCCTTACTGGAAGTGGTGTTCTAGGTTGTAAATTAGAATGGAATGTGCGAGGAAAAAGCCCTTTAAGTTTATGTCTCATTACTTCTTGTTGGTATTTTGAACTTAATTTTTATTTCTTATCACAGCAAACTTGATTACAATGTTTTGTTTGTTCTAGGTGTGCAAGATGTGGTTCTTTCACACATATGCATATATCTATTCTTCGGATCCTTTTCCCATGTAGGTTATGACACAATGTTGAGTAGTCTTCTCTTGGTATTGCGTAGGTCTTTGGTGATTATATATTTCACATGTGTTTGTATCTCTCTGTTAACCTCAATATGGTAATGTATCCAATCCTCACACCTTTCCATTTGGTGAACCATAAGTTTTTTTAATGAATCTATGATAGTGTTTCTCTGTGGAAATATCTTTGTTTGTATCATTTTTTAGGTAACACCTATATGTGATATGATAGGATATGTGTCTTTCGCTTTCTCACTTACTCCAAGTTGCGTGATTACTTCTAGACTCATCTATGGTGCTGCAAATGGCATTGTTTCATTTTTTCACTAGCTCTTATTCCATCTGTACAGGTAGCAGTACTTCTTTGTCCACCCATCTGTCGGTGGACTTTTTGGTTACTTCCATATCTTGGCTATTGTAATACTATGCAATGTAGATTTGCGTGCCTGTGTCCTTCCAATTCTCTCTTCTTCGTTTATAGGTCTAGGCATAGGTCTGCTAGATCATATGGTAGCTCAATGGTTACCTTTTAAAGGCACCTCTATTCTGTTCTCCTTAGTGGCTCTTTCCAGGTTACGTCCCACTTAAAGTGGAGGGTATGTATTTCTTCCCAGCACCTTCAGCATTTATTCTTTGTAGTTTTTGCTGATGGTTATTCTGAGTGGTGTGAGCTGATACCTCTTTGTGGTTGAATGTGCATGTGTCTCATAATGTGTTGAAATTGAGCTTTAAGACATGTCCTTTTAATTTTTCCAGCTGTGATTAGAGCTTATTTCTTCAAAGTGTTTTCTTAAAGTATGTGTCACCATTTGAAATAGTTTGGCCATTATCTCCCTCAAGACATTTTGAGGGCAGGTTTCATTTACAGCCCTGAAGTACTTGTTCATATGAAGTGACCATTAGCTCAGGCTTTAAACCTGCTTTTGCAGGTAATGGCCAGAGAGCGGCAGCCTTTCTACGTTCCCCATGCTGGTACTAGGGAAACAGACCTACCGGCCAGTGGTGTTCTTCGGTTATAAATTAGAGTGCAATGTGCCCGGATAAACCCACAAATGTTGATGTCTCCTTGCTTTTGTTTGTTTTTAATTCAATTTATATTTATTATTAGAGTAATATTCCATTGTGTACGTGGACCACTTCTTCTTGGTGCATTCCTCGGTTGATGGACATTTTCATTGCTTCCAAGTGCTGGCTATGGTAAATATTGCTGGCGTACAGGTTTGCCAGCCTGTGATTTTTGATTCTCATTTTCTCAGGTGATAGGCCAAGCAGTGGTTGTGATTGATTGACTGGTAGCTCAATGTTTCCCTTTTCAAAGCACCTACGTTGTGTTTTCATTAGTGGCTCTTTACATGCCCCCCCTTACAACCGAGGGTACGCATTTCTCCACACTCCCTTCACCGTTTATTTTTGGCAGCATTTTTCCTAATGGCCATTCTGATTGCTGTGAGCTGATAGGTTTTTGTAATATGGGTATGCATGACATTAAAATTTTTAAATTCATCATATTCCTATGCCTTTTTCTTTTCTCTTAAAAGAAAAAACCGTAAGTATAATAGAGCTCTTGAAATTGACTTCTTCGAAGGTTGCCCTCTTTTGAATTTTTTGGTCGATTTTTGACCCCAGAAATTTTTTGGAGGGCAGGTGTCATTTACAGAACTGCAAGTTGGTGAAAATTTAGTGACCTTTTGCAGTGGGTTCAAAGCTGCTGTTGTGGGAAACGTCCACAAGGAGGTAGCTTTTCTCCATTCCCCAATCTGGGTACTAGGGCAGCAGAGCCCTTCTGGAAGTCATTGTCCTAGGTTATAAATTAGAATGGAATTTGCCAGGAGAAATCCCCATAAGTTTATGTCTCATTACTTCTTCTTGGTTTTTAAAATTTTTTTAATCTGGGTAAAGTTTAGAATATTGTTTGTCCTAGGTGTACACCATCTGGTCCTTTTGTACATTATGTATGTCTATTAATGTACAGATCCTCTTCCCATGTAAAATATTACAGTGTTCCATCGACCTCCCTTGCTATATGTTCGGTCTTTTTGATACATGTATATAATATGTATTTGTATATGTATAGTAACACTAATCCTCATTTCTCAATTTCCCCCCTCCTTTCCTTTTAGATGAGCATAGTTTGTTTTGTTTTCTAAGCCTGTGAGTGTCTTTCTCTTTGGAAATATGTTCATCTGTGTCAGTTATTAGTTAATACCATAAGTGATATTATAGGCTATAGGTCTTTTGCTTTCCGACCTACTTCATGTTTTGTGATTATCTCCAGGCTCATCTGTGGTGCCTCAAAGAGCAGCGCTTCAGTGTTTTCCATGGCTAATATTCCATTGTGTACATGGACCACTTCTTCTTGGTGCATTCCTCTGTTGATGGACATTTTCCTTGCTTCCAAGTGTTGCCTATGGTAAATATTGCTGGAGGGCAGGATTGCCAGCCTGTGATTTTTGATTTTCATTTTCTCAGGTGATAGACCCAGCAGTGGTTATGATTGATTGACTGGTATGGTAGCTCAACGTTTACCTTTTCAAGGCACCTCAATTGTGCTTTCATTAGTGGCTCTTACCACGTCCCCCTTAGAATCGAGGGTACGCACTTCTCCACAATCACGTCAGCATTTCTTGTTTGCAGCATATTTGTTGATGGCCATTCTGACTGGTGTGAGCTGATAGGTGTTTGTAATTTGGGTTTACATGTCTGTAAAAATTCCTACAATTCATCATTTTTCCACGCCTTTTTCTTTTCTGTTAAAAGAAAAAAGAACAAAAGTGTGAGTATAATATACCTCTTCAAATTTTCTTTTTGGAAGGTTGCACTCTAGAATTTTTTGGTCGATTTTCGACCTCAGTATTTTTTGGAGGGCAGGTGTCATTTACAGACCTGCAATTGGTGAATATTTAGTGACCTTTTGCAGTGGGTTTAAAGCTGCTGTGGTGGGAAACGGCCACAAGGATGCAGCATTTCTCCATTCCCAAATCTGGGTACTAGGGCAGCAGAGCCGTTCTGGAAGTTGTTTGCCTAGGTTGTAAATTTGAATGGAATGTGCCAGGAAAACCCCCCATAAGTTTATGTCTCATTACTCCTAGTTCGTTGTTTTAATTTTTTCAATTGGGGTAATGGTTAGAATGTTGCTTGTCCAAGGTGTACACACTCTGGTTCATCTACATATTCTATATACCTATTTATGTAGAGATCCTCTTCCCCTGTAAATTATTACAGAGTGTTCCGTAAACCTTCCTTGCTATATGGTCGGTCTTTTTGATATATGTATATAATATGTATTTGTATACATATGGTAACGCTAATCTTCATTTATCCATTCCCCCCACCTTTCCTTTTAGATAAGCATAGTTTTTTTTAATAAGTCTGTGATTGACTTTCTCTGTGGAAATATGTTCATTTGTGTCAGTTATTAGATAACGCCTATAAGTGATATCATAGGATATAGGACTTTTGCTTTCCGACTTACCTCATGTTCTGTGATTATCTCCAAGATCATCTATGGTGCCTCAAAGAGCAGTGTTTCATTGTTTTCCATGGCTAGTATTCATTGTGTACATGGACCACTTCTTCTTTATCCTTTCATCTGTTGATGGACATTTTGGTTGCTTCACTGTCTTGTCTATGGTGAATAAGGCTGCAGTGCAGCTTTTGCAGCCCGGGTCTTCTTCATTCTGGTCTTCTCAGGTGAGAGGCCCATTGGTGCGCCTGCTGGATTGAATGGTACCTCAATTTTTCCTTTTCAACGCAGCTCCTTTCTGTTCTCATTATTAGCGTTTAACCCTTTGGCATCTCACCAGCAGCTAGAGGGTACACAGTTCTCTAAAACCTCTTCAGCATTTATTGTTTGTAGACTTTTTGCCAATGGTCAGTCGACTGGTGTGAGTTGAAAACTTTTTGTAGATTAGATTGCATGAGTCTAATACTTCCTGAGGTGGAGCTTTTATCCATTTTCCTTTCTTTAAAAAGAGAGTGAGTAAAACTTACCTCTTCATACTATCTTCTTGAAAATTTGGCCTGTTTTGAATTTTTTGTATCCATTCCCTACCTCAGCACAATTTTGAGGGCAGGTGTCCTTTACAGCCCTGAGTCCTTGTGAATGGTAAGTGACCATTAGCTGTGGGTTAAAAGCTGCTCTTGCGGGAATCGGCCACAAGGCGGCAGCATTTCTCCTTTACCAAATCTGGTTTCTAGGGCAACAGAGCCTTACTGGAAGTGGTGTTCTAGGTTGTAAATTAGAATGGAATGTGCGAGGAAAAAGCCCTTTAAGTTTATGTCTCATTACTTCTTGTTGGTATTTTGAACTTAATTTTTATTTCTTATCACAGCAAACTTGATTACAATGTTTTGTTTGTTCTAGGTGTGCAAGATGTGGTTCTTTCACACATATGCATATATCTATTCTTCGGATCCTTTTCCCATGTAGGTTATGACACAATGTTGAGTAGTCTTCTCTTGGTATTGCGTAGGTCTTTGGTGATTATATATTTCACATGTGTTTGTATCTCTCTGTTAACCTCAATATGGTAATGTATCCAATCCTCACACCTTTCCATTTGGTGAACCATAAGTTTTTTTAATGAATCTATGATAGTGTTTCTCTGTGGAAATATCTTTGTTTGTATCATTTTTTAGGTAACACCTATATGTGATATGATAGGATATGTGTCTTTCGCTTTCTCACTTACTCCAAGTTGCGTGATTACTTCTAGACTCATCTATGGTGCTGCAAATGGCATTGTTTCATTTTTTCACTAGCTCTTATTCCATCTGTACAGGTAGCAGTACTTCTTTGTCCACCCATCTGTCGGTGGACTTTTTGGTTACTTCCATATCTTGGCTATTGTAATACTATGCAATGTAGATTTGCGTGCCTGTGTCCTTCCAATTCTCTCTTCTTCGTTTATAGGTCTAGGCATAGGTCTGCTAGATCATATGGTAGCTCAATGGTTACCTTTTAAAGGCACCTCTATTCTGTTCTCCTTAGTGGCTCTTTCCAGGTTACGTCCCACTTAAAGTGGAGGGTATGTATTTCTTCCCAGCACCTTCAGCATTTATTCTTTGTAGTTTTTGCTGATGGTTATTCTGAGTGGTGTGAGCTGATACCTCTTTGTGGTTGAATGTGCATGTGTCTCATAATGTGTTGAAATTGAGCTTTAACACATGTCCTTTTAATTTTTCCAGCTGTGATTAGAGCTTATTTCTTCAAAGTGTTTTCTTAAAGTATGTGTCACCATTTGAAATATTTTGGCCATTATCTCCCTCAAGACATTTTGAGGGCAGGTTTCATTTACAGCCCTGAAGTACTTGTTCATATGAAGTGACCATTAGCTCAGGCTTTAAACCTGCTTTTGCAGGTAATGGCCAGAGAGCGGCAGCCTTTCTACGTTCCCCATGCTGGTACTAGGGAAACAGACCTACCGGCCAGTGGTGTTCTTCGGTTATAAATTAGAGTGCAATGTGCCCGGATAAACCCACAAATGTTGATGTCTCCTTGCTTTTGTTTGTTTTTAATTCAATTTATATTTATTATTAGAGTAATATTCCATTGTGTACGTGGACCACTTCTTCTTGGTGCATTCCTCGGTTGATGGACATTTTCATTGCTTCCAAGTGCTGGCTATGGTAAATATTGCTGGCGTACAGGTTTGCCAGCCTGTGATTTTTGATTCTCATTTTCTCAGGTGATAGGCCAAGCAGTGGTTGTGATTGATTGACTGGTAGCTCAATGTTTCCCTTTTCAAAGCACCTACGTTGTGTTTTCATTAGTGGCTCTTTACATGCCCCCCCTTACAACCGAGGGTACGCATTTCTCCACACTCCCTTCACCGTTTATTTTTGGCAGCATTTTTCCTAATGGCCATTCTGATTGCTGTGAGCTGATAGGTTTTTGTAATATGGGTATGCATGACATTAAAATTTTTAAATTCATCATATTCCTATGCCTTTTTCTTTTCTCTTAAAAGAAAAAACCGTAAGTATAATAGAGCTCTTGAAATTGACTTCTTCGAAGGTTGCCCTCTTTTGAATTTTTTGGTCGATTTTTGACCCCAGAAATTTTTTGGAGGGCAGGTGTCATTTACAGAACTGCAAGTTGGTGAAAATTTAGTGACCTTTTGCAGTGGGTTCAAAGCTGCTGTTGTGGGAAACGTCCACAAGGAGGTAGCTTTTCTCCATTCCCCAATCTGGGTACTAGGGCAGCAGAGCCCTTCTGGAAGTCATTGTCCTAGGTTATAAATTAGAATGGAATTTGCCAGGAGAAATCCCCATAAGTTTATGTCTCATTACTTCTTCTTGGTTTTTAAAATTTTTTTAATCTGGGTAAAGTTTAGAATATTGTTTGTCCTAGGTGTACACCATCTGGTCCTTTTGTACATTATGTATGTCTATTAATGTACAGATCCTCTTCCCATGTAAAATATTACAGTGTTCCATCGACCTCCCTTGCTATATGTTCGGTCTTTTTGATACATGTATATAATATGTATTTGTATATGTATAGTAACACTAATCCTCATTTCTCAATTTCCCCCCTCCTTTCCTTTTAGATGAGCATAGTTTGTTTTGTTTTCTAAGCCTGTGAGTGTCTTTCTCTTTGGAAATATGTTCATCTGTGTCAGTTATTAGTTAATACCATAAGTGATATTATAGGCTATAGGTCTTTTGCTTTCCGACCTACTTCATGTTTTGTGATTATCTCCAGGCTCATCTGTGGTGCCTCAAAGAGCAGCGCTTCAGTGTTTTCCATGGCTAATATTCCATTGTGTACATGGACCACTTCTTCTTGGTGCATTCCTCTGTTGATGGACATTTTCCTTGCTTCCAAGTGTTGCCTATGGTAAATATTGCTGGAGGGCAGGATTGCCAGCCTGTGATTTTTGATTTTCATTTTCTCAGGTGATAGACCCAGCAGTGGTTATGATTGATTGACTGGTATGGTAGCTCAACGTTTACCTTTTCAAGGCACCTCAATTGTGCTTTCATTAGTGGCTCTTACCACGTCCCCCTTAGAATCGAGGGTACGCACTTCTCCACAATCACGTCAGCATTTCTTGTTTGCAGCATATTTGTTGATGGCCATTCTGACTGGTGTGAGCTGATAGGTGTTTGTAATTTGGGTTTACATGTCTGTAAAAATTCCTACAATTCATCATTTTTCCACGCCTTTTTCTTTTCTGTTAAAAGAAAAAAGAACAAAAGTGTGAGTATAATATACCTCTTCAAATTTTCTTTTTGGAAGGTTGCACTCTAGAATTTTTTGGTCGATTTTCGACCTCAGTATTTTTTGGAGGGCAGGTGTCATTTACAGACCTGCAATTGGTGAATATTTAGTGACCTTTTGCAGTGGGTTTAAAGCTGCTGTGGTGGGAAACGGCCACAAGGATGCAGCATTTCTCCATTCCCAAATCTGGGTACTAGGGCAGCAGAGCCGTTCTGGAAGTTGTTTGCCTAGGTTGTAAATTTGAATGGAATGTGCCAGGAAAACCCCCCATAAGTTTATGTCTCATTACTCCTAGTTCGTTGTTTTAATTTTTTCAATTGGGGTAATGGTTAGAATGTTGCTTGTCCAAGGTGTACACACTCTGGTTCATCTACATATTCTATATACCTATTTATGTAGAGATCCTCTTCCCCTGTAAATTATTACAGAGTGTTCCGTAAACCTTCCTTGCTATATGGTCGGTCTTTTTGATATATGTATATAATATGTATTTGTATACATATGGTAACGCTAATCTTCATTTATCCATTCCCCCCACCTTTCCTTTTAGATAAGCATAGTTTTTTTTAATAAGTCTGTGATTGACTTTCTCTGTGGAAATATGTTCATTTGTGTCAGTTATTAGATAACGCCTATAAGTGATATCATAGGATATAGGACTTTTGCTTTCCGACTTACCTCATGTTCTGTGATTATCTCCAAGATCATCTATGGTGCCTCAAAGAGCAGTGTTTCATTGTTTTCCATGGCTAGTATTCATTGTGTACATGGACCACTTCTTCTTTATCCTTTCATCTGTTGATGGACATTTTGGTTGCTTCACTGTCTTGTCTATGGTGAATAAGGCTGCAGTGCAGCTTTTGCAGCCCGGGTCTTCTTCATTCTGGTCTTCTCAGGTGAGAGGCCCATTGGTGTGCCTGCTGGATTGAATGGTACCTCAATTTTTCCTTTTCAACGCAGCTCCTTTCTGTTCTCATTATTAGCGTTTAACCCTTTGGCATCTCACCAGCAGCTAGAGGGTACACAGTTCTCTAAAACCTCTTCAGCATTTATTGTTTGTAGACTTTTTGCCAATGGTCAGTCGACTGGTGTGAGTTGAAAACTTTTTGTAGATTAGATTGCATGAGTCTAATACTTCCTGAGGTGGAGCTTTTATCCATTTTCCTTTCTTTAAAAAGAGAGTGAGTAAAACTTACCTCTTCATACTATCTTCTTGAAAATTTGGCCTGTTTTGAATTTTTTGTATCCATTCCCTACCTCAGCACAATTTTGAGGGCAGGTGTCCTTTACAGCCCTGAGTCCTTGTGAATGGTAAGTGACCATTAGCTGTGGGTTAAAAGCTGCTCTTGCGGGAATCGGCCACAAGGCGGCAGCATTTCTCCTTTACCAAATCTGGTTTCTAGGGCAACAGAGCCTTACTGGAAGTGGTGTTCTAGGTTGTAAATTAGAATGGAATGTGCGAGGAAAAAGCCCTTTAAGTTTATGTCTCATTACTTCTTGTTGGTATTTTGAACTTAATTTTTATTTCTTATCACAGCAAACTTGATTACAATGTTTTGTTTGTTCTACGTGTGCAAGATGTGGTTCTTTCACACATATGCATATATCTATTCTTCGGATCCTTTTCCCATGTAGGTTATGACACAATGTTGAGTAGTCTTCTCTTGGTATTGCGTAGGTCTTTGGTGATTATATATTTCACATGTGTTTGTATCTCTCTGTTAACCTCAATATGGTAATGTATCCAATCCTCACACCTTTCCATTTGGTGAACCATAAGTTTTTTTAATGAATCTATGATAGTGTTTCTCTGTGGAAATATCTTTGTTTGTATCATTTTTTAGGTAACACCTATATGTGATATGATAGGATATGTGTCTTTCGCTTTCTCACTTACTCCAAGTTGCGTGATTACTTCTAGACTCATCTATGGTGCTGCAAATGGCATTGTTTCATTTTTTCACTAGCTCTTATTCCATCTGTACAGGTAGCAGTACTTCTTTGTCCACCCATCTGTCGGTGGACTTTTTGGTTACTTCCATATCTTGGCTATTGTAATACTATGCAATGTAGATTTGCGTGCCTGTGTCCTTCCAATTCTCTCTTCTTCGTTTATAGGTCTAGGCATAGGTCTGCTAGATCATATGGTAGCTCAATGGTTACCTTTTAAAGGCACCTCTATTCTGTTCTCCTTAGTGGCTCTTTCCAGGTTACGTCCCACTTAAAGTGGAGGGTATGTATTTCTTCCCAGCACCTTCAGCATTTATTCTTTGTAGTTTTTGCTGATGGTTATTCTGAGTGGTGTGAGCTGATACCTCTTTGTGGTTGAATGTGCATGTGTCTCATAATGTGTTGAAATTGAGCTTTAACACATGTCCTTTTAATTTTTCCAGCTGTGATTAGAGCTTATTTCTTCAAAGTGTTTTCTTAAAGTATGTGTCACCATTTGAAATAGTTTGGCCATTATCTCCCTCAAGACATTTTGAGGGCAGGTTTCATTTACAGCCCTGAAGTACTTGTTCATATGAAGTGACCATTAGCTCAGGCTTTAAACCTGCTTTTGCAGGTAATGGCCAGAGAGCGGCAGCCTTTCTACGTTCCCCATGCTGGTACTAGGGAAACAGACCTACCGGCCAGTGGTGTTCTTCGGTTATAAATTAGAGTGCAATGTGCCCGGATAAACCCACAAATGTTGATGTCTCCTTGCTTTTGTTTGTTTTTAATTCAATTTATATTTATTATTAGAGTAATATTCCATTGTGTACGTGGACCACTTCTTCTTGGTGCATTCCTCGGTTGATGGACATTTTCATTGCTTCCAAGTGCTGGCTATGGTAAATATTGCTGGCGTACAGGTTTGCCAGCCTGTGATTTTTGATTCTCATTTTCTCAGGTGATAGGCCAAGCAGTGGTTGTGATTGATTGACTGGTAGCTCAATGTTTCCCTTTTCAAAGCACCTACGTTGTGTTTTCATTAGTGGCTCTTTACATGCCCCCCCTTACAACCGAGGGTACGCATTTCTCCACACTCCCTTCACCGTTTATTTTTGGCAGCATTTTTCCTAATGGCCATTCTGATTGCTGTGAGCTGATAGGTTTTTGTAATATGGGTATGCATGACATTAAAATTTTTAAATTCATCATATTCCTATGCCTTTTTCTTTTCTCTTAAAAGAAAAAACCGTAAGTATAATAGAGCTCTTGAAATTGACTTCTTCGAAGGTTGCCCTCTTTTGAATTTTTTGGTCGATTTTTGACCCCAGAAATTTTTTGGAGGGCAGGTGTCATTTACAGAACTGCAAGTTGGTGAAAATTTAGTGACCTTTTGCAGTGGGTTCAAAGCTGCTGTTGTGGGAAACGTCCACAAGGAGGTAGCTTTTCTCCATTCCCCAATCTGGGTACTAGGGCAGCAGAGCCCTTCTGGAAGTCATTGTCCTAGGTTATAAATTAGAATGGAATTTGCCAGGAGAAATCCCCATAAGTTTATGTCTCATTACTTCTTCTTGGTTTTTAAAATTTTTTTAATCTGGGTAAAGTTTAGAATATTGTTTGTCCTAGGTGTACACCATCTGGTCCTTTTGTACATTATGTATGTCTATTAATGTACAGATCCTCTTCCCATGTAAAATATTACAGTGTTCCATCGACCTCCCTTGCTATATGTTCGGTCTTTTTGATACATGTATATAATATGTATTTGTATATGTATAGTAACACTAATCCTCATTTCTCAATTTCCCCCCTCCTTTCCTTTTAGATGAGCATAGTTTGTTTTGTTTTCTAAGCCTGTGAGTGTCTTTCTCTTTGGAAATATGTTCATCTGTGTCAGTTATTAGATAATGCCATAAGTGATAATATAGGCTATAGGTCTTTTGCTTTCCGACCTACTTCATGTTTTGTGATTATCTCCAGGCTCATCTGTGGTGCCTCAAAGAGCAGCGCTTCAGTGTTTTCCATGGCTAATATTCCATTGTGTACATGGACCACTTCTTCTTGGTGCATTCCTCTGTTGATGGACATTTTCCTTGCTTCCAAGTGTTGCCTATGGTAAATATTGCTGGAGGGCAGGATTGCCAGCCTGTGATTTGTGATTTTCATTTTCTCAGGTGATAGACCCAGCAGTGGTTATGATTGATTGACTGGTATGGTAGCTCAACGTTTACCTTTTCAAGGCACCTCAATTGTGCTTTCATTAGTGGCTCTTACCACGTCCCCCTTAGAATCGAGGGTACGCACTTCTCCACAATCACGTCAGCATTTCTTGTTTGCAGCATATTTGTTGATGGCCATTCTGACTGGTGTGAGCTGATAGGTGTTTGTAATTTGGGTTTACATGTCTGTAAAAATTCCTACAATTCATCATTTTTCCACGCCTTTTTCTTTTCTGTTAAAAGAAAAAAGAACAAAAGTGTGAGTATAATATACCTCTTCAAATTTTCTTTTTGGAAGGTTGCACTCTAGAATTTTTTGGTCGATTTTCGACCTCAGTATTTTTTGGAGGGCAGGTGTCATTTACAGACCTGCAATTGGTGAATATTTAGTGACCTTTTGCAGTGGGTTTAAAACTGCTGTGGTGGGAAACGGCCACAAGGATGCAGCATTTCTCCATTCCCAAATCTGGGTACTAGGGCAGCAGAGCCGTTCTGGAAGTCGTTTGCCTAGGTTGTAAATTTGAATGGAATGTGCCCGGAAACCCCCCCATAAGTTTATGTCTCATTACTCCTAGTTCGTTGTTTTAATTTTTTCAATTGGGGTAATGGTTAGAATGTTGCTTGTCCAAGGTGTACACACTCTGGTTCATCTACATATTCTATATACCTATTTATGTAGAGATCCTCTTCCCCTGTAAATTATTACAGAGTGTTCCGTAAACCTTCCTTGCTATATGGTCGGTCTTTTTGATATATGTATATAATATGTATTTGTATACATATGGTAACGCTAATCTTCATTTATCCATTCCCCCCACCTTTCCTTTTAGATAAGCATAGTTTTTTTTTAATAAGTCTGTGATTGACTTTCTCTGTGGAAATATGTTCATTTGTGTCAGTTATTAGATAACGCCTATAAGTGATATCATAGGATATAGGACTTCTGCTTTCCGACTTACCTCATGTTCTGTGATTATCTCCAAGATCATCTATGGTGCCTCAAAGAGCAGTGTTTCATTGTTTTCCATGGCTAGTATTCATTGTGTACATGGACCACTTCTTCTTTATCCTTTCATCTGTTGATGGACATTTTGGTTGCTTCACTGTCTTGTCTATGGTGAATAAGGCTGCAGTGCAGCTTTTGCAGCCCGGGTCTTCTTCATTCTGGTCTTCTCAGGTGAGAGGCCCATTGGTGCGCCTGCTGGATTGAATGGTACCTCAATTTTTCCTTTTCAACGCAGCTCCTTTCTGTTCTCATTATTAGCGTTTAACCCTTTGGCATCTCACCAGCAGCTAGAGGGTACACAGTTCTCTAAAACCTCTTCAGCATTTATTGTTTGTAGACTTTTTGCCAATGGTCAGTCGACTGGTGTGAGTTGAAAACTTTTTGTAGATTAGATTGCATGAGTCTAATACTTCCTGAGGTGGAGCTTTTATCCATTTTCCTTTCTTTAAAAAGAGAGTGAGTAAAACTTACCTCTTCATACTATCTTCTTGAAAATTTGGCCTGTTTTGAATTTTTTGTATCCATTCCCTACCTCAGCACAATTTTGAGGGCAGGTGTCCTTTACAGCCCTGAGTCCTTGTGAATGGTAAGTGACCATTAGCTGTGGGTTAAAAGCTGCTCTTGCGGGAATCGGCCACAAGGCGGCAGCATTTCTCCTTTACCAAATCTGGTTTCTAGGGCAACAGAGCCTTACTGGAAGTGGTGTTCTAGGTTGTAAATTAGAATGGAATGTGCGAGGAAAAAGCCCTTTAAGTTTATGTCTCATTACTTCTTGTTGGTATTTTGAACTTAATTTTTATTTCTTATCACAGCAAACTTGATTACAATGTTTTGTTTGTTCTAGGTGTGCAAGATGTGGTTCTTTCACACATATGCATATATCTATTCTTCGGATCCTTTTCCCATGTAGGTTATGACACAATGTTGAGTAGTCTTCTCTTGGTATTGCGTAGGTCTTTGGTGATTATATATTTCACATGTGTTTGTATCTCTCTGTTAACCTCAATATGGTAATGTATCCAATCCTCACACCTTTCCATTTGGTGAACCATAAGTTTTTTTAATGAATCTATGATAGTGTTTCTCTGTGGAAATATCTTTGTTTGTATCATTTTTTAGGTAACACCTATATGTGATATGATAGGATATGTGTCTTTCGCTTTCTCACTTACTCCAAGTTGCGTGATTACTTCTAGACTCATCTATGGTGCTGCAAATGGCATTGTTTCATTTTTTCACTAGCTCTTATTCCATCTGTACAGGTAGCAGTACTTCTTTGTCCACCCATCTGTCGGTGGACTTTTTGGTTACTTCCATATCTTGGCTATTGTAATACTATGCAATGTAGATTTGCGTGCCTGTGTCCTTCCAATTCTCTCTTCTTCGTTTATAGGTCTAGGCATAGGTCTGCTAGATCATATGGTAGCTCAATGGTTACCTTTTAAAGGCACCTCTATTCTGTTCTCCTTAGTGGCTCTTTCCAGGTTACGTCCCACTTAAAGTGGAGGGTATGTATTTCTTCCCAGCACCTTCAGCATTTATTCTTTGTAGTTTTTGCTGATGGTTATTCTGAGTGGTGTGAGCTGATACCTCTTTGTGGTTGAATGTGCATGTGTCTCATAATGTGTTGAAATTGAGCTTTAAGACATGTCCTTTTAATTTTTCCAGCTGTGATTAGAGCTTATTTCTTCAAAGTGTTTTCTTAAAGTATGTGTCACCATTTGAAATAGTTTGGCCATTATCTCCCTCAAGACATTTTGAGGGCAGGTTTCATTTACAGCCCTGAAGTACTTGTTCATATGAAGTGACCATTAGCTCAGGCTTTAAACCTGCTTTTGCAGGTAATGGCCAGAGAGCGGCAGCCTTTCTACGTTCCCCATGCTGGTACTAGGGAAACAGACCTACCGGCCAGTGGTGTTCTTCGGTTATAAATTAGAGTGCAATGTGCCCGGATAAACCCACAAATGTTGATGTCTCCTTGCTTTTGTTTGTTTTTAATTCAATTTATATTTATTATTAGAGTAATATTCCATTGTGTACGTGGACCACTTCTTCTTGGTGCATTCCTCGGTTGATGGACATTTTCATTGCTTCCAAGTGCTGGCTATGGTAAATATTGCTGGCGTACAGGTTTGCCAGCCTGTGATTTTTGATTCTCATTTTCTCAGGTGATAGGCCAAGCAGTGGTTGTGATTGATTGACTGGTAGCTCAATGTTTCCCTTTTCAAAGCACCTACGTTGTGTTTTCATTAGTGGCTCTTTACATGCCCCCCCTTACAACCGAGGGTACGCATTTCTCCACACTCCCTTCACCGTTTATTTTTGGCAGCATTTTTCCTAATGGCCATTCTGATTGCTGTGAGCTGATAGGTTTTTGTAATATGGGTATGCATGACATTAAAATTTTTAAATTCATCATATTCCTACGCCTTTTTCTTTTCTCTTAAAAGAAAAAAACCGTAAGTATAATACAGCTCTTGAAATTGCCTTCTTCGAAGGTTGCCCTCTTTTGAATTTTTTGGTCGATTTTTGACCCCAGAAATTTTTTGGAGGGCAGGTGTCATTTACAGAACTGCAAGTTGGTGAAAATTTAGTGACCTTTTGCAGTGGGTTCAAAGCTGCTGTTGTGGGAAACGTCCACAAGGAGGTAGCTTTTCTCCATTCCCCAATCTGGGTACTAGGGCAGGAGAGCCCTTCTGGAAGTCATTGTCCTAGGTTATAAATTAGAATGGAATTTGCCAGGAGAAATCCCCATAAGTTTATGTCTCATTACTTCTTCTTGGTTTTTAAAATTTTTTTAATCTGGGTAAAGTTTAGAATATTGTTTGTCCTAGGTGTACACCATCTGGTCCTTTTGTACATTATGTATGTCTATTAATGTACAGATCCTCTTCCCATGTAAAATATTACAGTGTTCCATCGACCTCCCTTGCTATATGTTCGGTCTTTTTGATACATGTATATAATATGTATTTGTATATGTATAGTAACACTAATCCTCATTTCTCAATTTCCCCCCTCCTTTCCTTTTAGATGAGCATAGTTTGTTTTGTTTTCTAAGCCTGTGAGTGTCTTTCTCTTTGGAAATATGTTCATCTGTGTCAGTTATTAGATAATGCCATAAGTGATAATATAGGCTATAGGTCTTTTGCTTTCTGACCTACTTCATGTTTTGTGATTATCTCCAGGCTCATCTGTGGTGCCTCAAAGAGCAGCGCTTCAGTGTTTTCCATGGCTAATATTCCATTGTGTACATGGACCACTTCTTCTTGGTGCATTCCTCTGTTGATGGACATTTTCCTTGCTTCCAAGTGTTGCCTATGGTAAATATTGCTGGAGGGCAGGATTGCCAGCCTGTGATTTGTGATTTCCATTTTCTCAGGTGATAGACCCAGCAGTGGTTATGATTGATTGACTGGTATGGTAGCTCAACGTTTACCTTTTCAAGGCACCTCAATTGTGCTTTCATTAGTGGCTCTTACCACGTCCCCCTTAGAATCGAGGGTACGCACTTCTCCACAATCACGTCAGCATTTCTTGTTTGCAGCATATTTGTTGATGGCCATTCTGACTGGTGTGAGCTGATAGGTGTTTGTAATTTGGGTTTACATGTCTGTAAAAATTCCTACAATTCATCATTTTTCCACGCCTTTTTCTTTTCTGTTAAAAGAAAAAAGAACAAAAGTGTGAGTATAATATACCTCTTCAAATTTTCTTTTTGGAAGGTTGCACTCTAGAATTTTTTGGTCGATTTTCGACCTCAGTATTTTTTGGAGGGCAGGTGTCATTTACAGACCTGCAATTGGTGAATATTTAGTGACCTTTTGCAGTGGGTTTAAAGCTGCTGTGGTGGGAAACGGCCACAAGGATGCAGCATTTCTCCATTCCCAAATCTGGGTACTAGGGCAGCAGAGCCGTTCTGGAAGTCGTTTGCCTAGGTTGTAAATTTGAATGGAATGTGCCCGGAAACCCCCCCATAAGTTTATGTCTCATTACTCCTAGTTCGTTGTTTTAATTTTTTCAATTGGGGTAATGGTTAGAATGTTGCTTGTCCAAGGTGTACACACTCTGGTTCATCTACATATTCTATATACCTATTTATGTAGAGATCCTCTTCCCCTGTAAATTATTACAGAGTGTTCCGTAAACCTTCCTTGCTATATGGTCGGTCTTTTTGATATATGTATATAATATGTATTTGTATACATATGGTAACGCTAATCTTCATTTATCCATTCCCCCCACCTTTCCTTTTAGATAAGCATAGTTTTTTTTTAATAAGTCTGTGATTGACTTTCTCTGTGGAAATATGTTCATTTGTGTCAGTTATTAGATAACGCCTATAAGTGATATCATAGGATATAGGACTTCTGCTTTCCGACTTACCTCATGTTCTGTGATTATCTCCAAGATCATCTATGGTGCCTCAAAGAGCAGTGTTTCATTGTTTTCCATGGCTAGTATTCATTGTGTACATGGACCACTTCTTCTTTATCCTTTCATCTG